>NC_081568.1:277446-426897 GCF_022355385.1 Mustela nigripes
GCGTCGGCGGGCGGGGCTCCGGCGGGCGGGGCGTCGGCGGGCGGGGCCGGGCTCCGGGCGCGCGGGCGCGGGGACCGCGCGGGGATCGGAGGCTTCTCGGCGGCGGGAGGGGACGAGCGTCCGGTCAGCGGCACGTCGGAGCCCGTGTCACCTGCGGGAGAGGACGGCATGAGCGCAGAGGGCACCTGGCGGGGGGCCCGGGTGGGGCGGGGGCCGGGGGTGCAGGGGGGACCCAGGCGGCGGCGCGGGGGCGGCTCCCGGGCCGAGCCGGACTGTCAGGCCTTCCGCACAAACCGCACGGAGGTCGTGACTTCCCGGGTTGGCCAAAAGCCGGAGCCGGCCCGCGGGCCGGGGGCGTCGCCCGCCTTCCCAGGTGACTGCCGGCGGCCCCGCCTCTGGAGACCACCACCGCCCCGCGCGGGTGCAGGACGCCCAGGGACGGTCCAGGCCCTGCACCCTTCCCGCTCATCTTCCAGGGCGGCCGCGCAGCTTGGAGGGGGCCCAACCCACCCAGCCTGCGCCCCGCGCCCACTACCTGGAATGCTGCGGGACACGCAGAGGCCATGCCCTGGCCGTGTGGCCAGCAAGGTCCACAGTGACAGGGTCAGCTGAGGACCTACCTCTGCAGCCCCCCACCCCGACGGGCTCCCCTACCACACGCTGCGGCTCCCCGTTCGGCCCGCGGGATGCAGCCCCCCTGCCCAGGAATGGTCATGGCCACAGGGCCTCTCCAGACACAGTGCCCTGCTCTAGGACAAGCAGGGTTCGAGGAAGAGAGTGGTTGGAGGTTCAAGGAGGTTCAAGGAAGAGAAGGTTATGGGGTTCAGAGGCAGAAGCCAGGAAGAGGCAGAGGAGCAGCAGAAGCACCCGACAGAAGCCCCGCCACAGGTGTCTCCCACAAACTCTTTCAGTCCCTGGAGCACCCGGGAAAGCCGGCTTCACGCATAAAGAGAAAGTTGCCCCAGGCAGCCCACCCTGCAGGCACGGAGCGCCTCTCCTGAGCTGCACTGGTGGACACCCTCCCAAGCAACCACAGGAGAGAACAGGAGGTCCTGCTTCGGTTGCAATGCCTGGGAGAGTGCCTTTGTGAGAGCCCCTCCTGGGCGGGGGGGAGGGTCTGCTTCCTGTTTCCTCCCAAGCGCACACCAACACCCAAAGGAAACGTGAAATGAACCCAAAACCTTGCACAAAGGTGTGAACCCTCTTCCCTACGGAAGGTAAAGTGGGGACAGCACCTTCTAGGGACCCAGCAAGAAGGCCTGGAAGCCCCTGCTGAACAGGTGCCTCCCCCCTACCTCCCAACCCTGCCTTGCCCCTCACTACCCCCTGCCTCCACCCCTGCGTTACCCCCTCACCCCCACCCCCAACCCCTGACTTCTCTCCTGAGAGAGGCGCTGGCCTGCTTGGCTGGCTACTGGCCTGCTCTCCACTTCCCTGTACCCTTGCCCTGAGCTCCTCTCTATGAGGTTGAGAGGGACCCGTTGCTCTTCTGGACTCACTTCTGTCACATGGACTTTTCACAAAGCCCCAGGGCTTTTAGGGAGAGAAACAGATGTTCCCCTTCCCACGCAGCCCCCACCCAGCCCTGTGCTCAGGTCCCTCTGAGCTCAAGACTTAGATTCACGGGCTTAGCACAGGGGCTAAAGAGACCCTCAGACAGCTCTGGGTCCCAACGTCTCGGGGACAGGCCGAGACTCAGACCGACGTCCTAGGGAATGCGCAGCTGGAAGAGAGGCTGAGAAGGAGTAAGAGATGCTGGACAGAGTCTGCAGAAGTTCGGGTCCAGAGCCAGAGAGGCAGCTGGCTAGGGGAGGAGCTGAGGAGAGAGGTGTCGGGGGGGGGGGGGGGGGTGGGCGGGGTCCGGAGTTACATGTGTGTGGACTCAGGGAGGGTCGCGTGGGGCTGCTCCTCGGGGCCGTCAGCCTGCAGAAAGGAATCCACGGACTTGTTGCTGAGGCGGAAGGGCGCCAGGCGGCGGAAGTTGCCTGGAGAGCAGGGGATCTGCACACGGGCCCTCTGGGAGGGCACCACCGTCTCCCCAGGGGACAGCCAGGGCGGCACCCTGGAGAGGATGCTCAGGTCCTCATCCGGGGAGAACACGGGGTTGTCAATTCCTAGGAGAAAGGGCAGTGGCTGGTCAGAGTCCCGGCGGAACCTGGGACGGCAGGGAGAGGGTGCTGCCCTCGGTGGCCGACGTCAGCTGGTCCTGCCGCGGACACCCGGAAGGTCACCTGGAAGGTCTCTGGGGCTCCAGGCCTTGCACCCCATTCTGTCTCTCTGTGCGCAGGAGGCAGGACACTCAACTGCTCCCTTCTCTGGAGCAGAGACCCTGTGCCCCCCACTGCGGAACTCGCACCCACATGGACCCAGCACTAGGCCTCTCAGGTCCCGCGGTGCCCGTCAGCGACCAATGACCATGCTCACATCTGCGGCCCAGGCAGGGCTGACCCCACCCCTCACCTGACGGGGAGTCTGTGGCCGTGGTGTCTTGTGTGATGTTTGCCAGGAACTCGATCCCCCCTCCCACTTCAGCACCATAGTCCGGGGCCTCCTCGGGGTCTGAAAGTTCCAAATCTGGTGGCAAGGGAGGGCAGCATGAGGGAAGGGGACTGGGCACACAGCCACCAGTGTCGTGCCCCTGGCTACCTTGCAGAGCACCCCGAGGCCTGTCACCAGGCCACAGTGTCATCACACACACAGCGCTCCCCACCCTCTTCTGGGTCGCCTGCTGGCTGGCAGTGCCCGGACCGCCATGTCAGCACAGGGCAGGCAGAGCGAAGCTGCCGCGGCTGGTCTTCCCCTGCTACAGAGGAGCCAGGGTGCGTGTCCAGCCCTGCGGTCCCCGCTCCTCCTGCAGCAGCCCCCTGCCCAGGGTGGGACCGGAGGACCCCGTGGAGGGTCCTGGCTGCCAGGGGGAAGGGTCTCTGGCAGGACCCCCTCTGGGCCCCTCCTGCCCCATCGCCTGTGTCTCTGGGCCCTGCTGGTGAGCACTCCACTGTGCTCCCCCCAGTACCTTTCTCCTTAATGGTGAAGTTGTTCATGGGGCTCTCCAGGGGCAGTTTCCCATTGGGAATGCTGCTGTTTCTCTGAGAAACAAAAGGAAACTGCTAAGGGGCACAGCGACACCCAGACCCCGACCGCCCCAGCCGGTCCCAGACGAGCCTGTGCTGCGCTGCCCAGAGCCCTCCGGGGCCCGTCCTGCACTGTGAGTGGTTCCAGTGCAGAGCGCCCACCCGGGCCTGTCCCTGGGGGTGCCCTGGGGTGACCCCACGCCTCAGGACACCCCAAGTCCCTCTGCCAACAGCCACGCGCCCCCTGCCCTCACCCGTTTCTGGGCACGCTCCCTCTTGTAGAGCTTTGCCGCCTTCTTGTTCGGGTTGATGCCCAGCTTGGCAGACTTGAAGGACTCCAGGCGTTTCCGCATGGTCCTGTGGAAGATCTCCTTGTCCTGCTTCTCGTCTTCGTTGGGGGTCAGCTCGTGCCGACTGTAGAGATGCTTGTACTGGGGGAGAGGCCGCGGGATGGTCACAGTAGGGGCACCTCGCACAGGCTGCTCCCAGCCTCACGGCCCCACTCGAGTCCCCAGCCAGAGCGAGAGCACTCAGGGACTCGGTGGCGAGGCTGAGTCCCCGCGTCCCGCCAGCCCTTGAGGCCGTCCCAGAGGAGGAGGCTCTGTACCCACCCCCCACGCACGCCCCGCACGCCCACCTCCTGCCGAGGCTTGTACAGGTACTGCTGCAGGGTGTGGTGCGTGACCATGTCCTCCGTGTCACGGATGCTCCTCCTCCGCTGTTCCAGCGACTGCATGTCCAGGCACACCGCACTCACGTTCTCCCTCCTGCGTGGGGGCCGCCGTGATCGCCCACCTGCCCGTCCCTCGACCCCTGAGCCTGGGCGCCACCAACCCCAGGAGGCTGGTTCAGGAACTGACCCCCCAGGAACCTGCCTCGCACACACCCAGTGCCCCCTGCCCTCCGCACGCCTCCCCCAGCTGGCCCAGCCCCCGCTGCGCAGCACAACAGAGCAGGAGGCCCATGGCCTGGGCCCCGCGGAGGGAGGGGTGGCCGGGGGTGAGGCCTCAGCCCCAGATCTGTCCGGTCCTGCCGGCTCCCTCTTCTCTCTGTCTCCCGTCAGGCAGATGCTCACATTTCCTACAGGTGTATTTGTAGCCGGAAACACCTAGATCCCGGGGTCCAGTCCGGGGCCTCTACTCCACCCGCTTATGACTCTCAGGGGCCCCCAGAGGCCCACAGGCTACTGACTGTCCACAGGGGCCCTGCTGCCTGTGACCGGGAGGGCCTGGGATGTGCAGGTCAGGTGAGACCCCTCCCCAGAGCAGCCTCCCGGGCCATGGCGGGAGGGGCCAGGCCGGGGTGGGGGGGCTCTTCTGGCGGAACCCCAGGGGAACGGGAGCACGTACAGGAGGTAGGAGACAGAGGCCTCCACGGTTGAGGGCCTTGGTGTGCTGAAGTCCACATTGACCATGTTGTCGGTGCTGGGGGAACGGATGAAGGCCAGGGACCCGCGGCGCTCTCCCTGTGGGGAGGGGAGAGCAGATCAGCCCGCGCCGTGGAGTGCCTTGATGCCGGGCAACCGCCAGCCCTCAGAGAGCTGGTAAGGCCGTGCTGAGTTGGCAGCTGGTGGTGGCAGGGGCAAGTGAAGACAGGACCATGGGTCCTTCATCCCAGACCCTCAGTGGGCATCAGGAAACACTGCTGCTCCCCCAGACTGGGGAGGTGTCTCTTGTCCCTGCTGGGGACTTCCACCCGGCTGCCCTGAGAGGGGAACCCCCAGGCCTCTGTCCAGAACTGAATGAGACTAAGGTCACATAGAGCCAAGCCCAACAGGAACGGAAGTTGAGAACAGCCACTCTCCTTGGGTGGGAGTATGGGGCCAAAGGGGCCCCTGGGAAAGAGCAGGAACTCCTCAGGGGTGGGCGTGGGGCTGGGAGGGCACCAAGGTCAGGGCCGGATGTGGCGGGGCAGGAGGCCCAGAGGCCCAGCCCAGGATCACATGCCATCCTGGCTGCAGGCAGAGCCAGTCCTGAGCAGGGAGGAGCCCGTGTCGCTGGAGGGGGGCAGTCAGTGCCCTGCGCGGTGGGGACGCTGCCCGCAGCCTGCATCTCTCACGTGGGGGCTCGGGGCATCAGGGCGCCCACAAGAGACCGGGCTTGCCAGCAGAAGGGGACGTCACTGTGCGCACAGGCAGGACAGCCCCCTGCCCGTCCATCCAGGCTCAGAGGACACAGAAGCCTCTGCAGAGCCAAAGGGCAGAGATCTGAGCACAGCAGCGCCCAGCCCTGGGCCAGAGGTGCAGACAGCAGGGGACCTCGTCCCTCCCAGTGCCTGGGGCTTGTGGGCTGGGGCTCTAAGGGGAGCAAGCTGCCATTAGCTTGGCCAATGGTGTAGAGGCCCCTTCCCCTGTGTCCATCTGTCTTGGAGGGACCCCTGGTTGTGTTGGGGTATCGGGCTGTACGTTTGGTGTGGACAAGCCCACTGGAGACTGGACAAGCCCACTGGAGACAGGACTCACACTCCCCTTTGAAGGAACGGATGCTTCCAGGGCCCTGGCTGTGCCCCCTGGATGAGGTCCGTGAGGTTTGCCGGGACGGACCTAGCTCCCCAGGCTGAGTAGGCCCAGGCTGGTGAGGCGCCAGGTGACCTTGGGGCCTAGGGCCTGCATATGAGGTAAAGGCAGCCGGCTGATCAAGGCAAAGGGCCGGTCACTGTCACACGTGTGCACCGCCTGGAGGCGTGTGGCCCCTGGGGAGGGGCTGCTGGACTGTGTGTCCCAGGAGGAGTCCTGGCACCTGCTAGGACGCCTCCAGAGTCCTGACCGAGTGGCTGTGGGCTGGGGCAGCCTCCGAGACAGTGCGGTCTGGAGAGTCGCCGTGCAGCCCGCGGGGCAGGGCTGGTTCCTCCTCTGCCGTATGCTCCCTGAGCCCCTCACTGACCCTCACTGCAGGCACTGGCTGCTGCTTAGTGGAGAGACCCCTCTGGCCCCTCAGCTCCGAACACGTGAGGTGGATTTGTTTACCTACAGAAGGCAGGTGTTGTGTCCGTGCTCACCTGCAGGGACCTTAGAACCACAGCCTGTTCGCAGGTGTGTCCCCTGTGACCCCACAGGATGCACGACCTCCTTCCTGCTGTCTCTGTGTCCATGGCTGTGCGAGTGTGGACATGCGTGAACGTGTGTGCACCATGTCGAGGGGCACGACTCTGTACGCCCTGTTTGTTTTCCGTCTCAGACCCACCAGAGAGCCGCAGGGAGAACTCTGTGCTCAGCTCCCACAGCCGTCCTCGGGGGGGTTGGAGGCCCCAGGAGCTTCACGTGGGGAACTTGTGGCAGGCCCAGCGCGCTCCCGCCTGGGGCTCGGGGTGCAGGGCCTTCCCTCCCTGGCCTGCTGCCCCAGAGCCCAGTGGCTGTCCACACCCCACGGCTGGGTGTTGTTTCAGCCACCAGCTCCAACAGGAGAGCGGACGGAATGTTCCGGTACCTCAGCCACATAGCTGATAGCGTCTTTCAAGTTGAGCTCGTGGAAAACATTCAGGATCCGATCTCGAGACTTCTGTGCTGACCGTCTCATGAGGATTTTGCTGAGGAATTTCCTATCAAAATTGGACCACCTGGGGGGGGAACCAACACGATGTCAGCACTTGGACTGGCTGTGGGCAAGGCCCCGGCAGCATGTGGGCGGCGTGCCCCCTCCCACTGCCCAGACTCGCAGGGACATGGTCTCCCAGGGACTGAGGCACAGGAGACACCCCCCCCCACCCCTGATTTTCACTTATTATAACAAGTAAACTCACAAAGGAGACTTGTAAAATAAAAGGAATAACCCTCAGGGGTGTTATTCCTCCATCTGTGCTCTGTTCCTCCCTTCCTATCTGAAGGCCCGTGCCGTGAGAACGTGTGTCAAATTCTGGATTCTGTTTTCTCATTTGATACAACATTGCTGAGCTTTCCAACTGATGACCTGGCCTTCTGGAAAGGCCGAAGCCGGGTGAGGGCAGGGCCCCTGGGGCCTGGCTACAGGGAAGGGGGCACACATTTTGCCTGCAGAGGCATGGGCTGGGGGAGCAGGAAGCCCTGAGCCCCCACACTAGGAGAGACCCAGGCTGGTGGGAAGGAGGCTTTGCATCCAACCCAGTTAGGGTACGGCCGGTCCTATGGGTCAGAAGAGGGGGTAGCCAGGAGAGAATTGAAGTGGAGCATCTAGCCGAAGCCCAATGGCCATGACCTAGAGCGACATGGTGGGGAAGGGGGAAGAGAGGGATCCACTGGGAGGAGGAGGCTGGGGGGGTCCTGGGGCGAGGGGCCCAAGGGGAAGGAAGGGCTCCAGGATGACGGGCTCCCGGGGAGAGGGGTCCCAGAGGCAGAGGGTCCCCAGGGGGTCCTGGGAGAGGAGGAGTCCCAGAGGAAGGAAGGGGGCCGTAGGGAGGGGTCTTCTAGAGGAGAGTGTCCAGGAGGAGAGGTTCCAGGGGCAGGAGGGGGACCGGGGACAGGGGAGTCCCAGGGAGAGGAGGAGTTTGGGGGAACAGGAGTCCCGAGGGGTGGGGGTCTCGGACAGTTAGGCAAGCGACTTCCTGGCTCCTGCTGAAGGCAGAGTTCTTCGGTTAGCGAGCGCTCTGCGAGGCTGCTGTACGGGGAAGATCTTTCTACCCTGTGGTCCTCCCGTGAGGGGCAGAGGGAGGGAGGCTGACAGCGAAGAGACACGCCTCCAAATGTCTCCGTTTCCGCCAGCCAGGGGCACCTGCGGCCACGTACTTATCGCGGAGGTAGTTGTGTCCAATTTGCCCCGATATGTCCTCGATGGCTGAGAGGATGTGGTCGAAAGCCTTCCGCAGGAGAGAGAAGTGGGTGAGCATCCCTCGGAGGGACCCAGGTGCCCCCCCCCACCGCCCCTGGCCCACTACCCGGCCGTGCAGCTTCTCGTTGAGCTTGGGCTCCCGATGTTCGCTCCTCTTCACCTTCAGCCACTGCACCAGGGGCTTGATGGTCAGGCCCTGGAGGACGGGGGTTGGCCCTTCAGGCAGGCAGGCGCCAGCCCGGGGGCCCACCCGGCCCACCAAGCCCCCAGTGGGTGAGTCCGCAGCCACCCGCCGGTGCGCAGGGACTCGGCCCTGCTCGGAGGGCCCCCAGTCGGCTCCCTTAGATTGTCCGAGAGCAAGGGGGGAAGTGGGACACGCCCCTGCACGCGTCTGGTCCACGAAATATTAACTGGGGCTTCGCTAGCCAGGGCAGCACGTGAAGGACATTTTTAGGCCAAATCGTGCTGCATCCCCTGTGGGGCCGCATGAAAACCTACAAAACGGCTCCTAGTTACTAAAATAGTAAAAAGCAATTAGGGCCTGGCGGCTGGCGAGGCTGGTCCCCGCACAGGGCCGGCCCGGCGAGGTGGGGGCGGGGGAATGGGCGCCCAGCCCACCTGGAAGATGACCGTGAAGAAGACCACGATGATGGTCGTGCTGACGAACAGGTCCCGCTCCTTCACCTTCCTCTCATCCAGAAGGACGACCAGAGCGAAAGCCACGGCCCCGCGCAGGCCGCCGTAGGACATGACCACCTGGTCTATGATCTCCAGCTGCACCATCCGGTACCGGTTCAGGACCCAGGTCTGCAGGACGACACCTGCCAGTGGGGAGGCACTCAGCACGCACCCCCACACCCCCGCGCTCCGTGGGCCGCCTCGCCCCCTCCTCGAATCCCCTGCTCGGGCAGTGGCAGTGAGGGTGCTGGCACCTGAGCGCGTCAGGAGAACGGGCCCCGCGGCCCTGCTCTCCACACACACCCCTCCCTGCACACCTGCTCTATCCCGGCCGAGGGTCCGACTCCCTGTGACCCAGGCGGCAAAGGAGGCCTCGTGTCCCAGGACCACGGACCCTGTCTCGCTCTGGCGGCCCCCACTGAGGACAAGCCGAGAGCGGGTGGTGGTCCCTCCCTGGCCCGTACCCCACTAGTGGGCCACAGGGTCACAGCTGGCAGCAGGCCCCTACCTCACAGGAGCCTCCGTCGGCGTCCTCAACGATGACATCCAGAGTGAGTCAAGGGGAAACCAAACGGGGTCCCCTAGGCTCTAAAACTTTCCACCCTGCCCCCACCTGTGCTTTCACCATCTCAAGGTGACAAGGCCAGGAAGCAAGCCTGAAACTTCGCTGCAGATAACCATGACCTGGCCATGCTGCGGCTCCCAGGGACCCCCGAGCGCTCCACGGCCCCCCAGACTGTCCGCACTGTCCACCTTCTACTGTCCTCACATCCGCACCCTCGCCCTCCAACACGCGGATCCCCCAGCTGCCCTGTCGTGGCGCCTCCTCCCCTGCTCCCCATCCCCCATCGTGTGCCCTCCCCCTGCCCCCCCCGTCCTCCCCCCGGCATCTGCGGCATCGTCCCCCACGCCTCCTCGCCCCCCCAGCCCCCAGCCCCCTCACCAACAGCCCGGTACACAGAGATGAAGACCAGGGTCAGGAGCACAAAGGCCGTGTTCCACTTCCAGATGAGGGGGTTCACGGCCGAGATGCCCAGGAACATGAAGATGATGGTCTCGGCCCCGCTGGCCAGCATCTTCATGGTGTAGCGCACGGTGGTGGCCGACTGCTCTGAGATGTTGGCCTTCACGTACTTCTGGCAGCAGATGCCGCAGAACGTGATGCTGGGGACAGGATGAGCGCGCTGTGAGCCTGGGGGCCGAGACGCCGCCTGCACGGGGCCGTGGGCCTGGGGCCTGGGCGTGCACCCCCGCACTGACTGACCCTTGGCTCGGAGCTGGGCCTCCCCGCACCCCGAGACCTGAGCCCTGAGCCACCCAGTGGGCTGCCCCAGTGTCTTCCACTCCGGCGGCAGCTGGCTCTTGAGTGGGGGGGGGGGGCTGCTGGGGCAGATTTGGGTCACAGGGTGTTGGCCAGCCTCCTGCCTGGGGCACCCAGAAGAGGCTGTGTGTAGGCAGAACTCAAGAACAGCTCTTTGAAAACGCCAACTCCTGGTTTAAAACCTGAATAGACCAGATTCTTCACCCCCAGAGTGACTGCTCGCCCCTCACAGGGAACTGGGCCGGGCAGACGGGCTGGAGGGGACTGGGGGAGGGAGGGGCCGTCCCCCTCCCCCCTCCCCCCCGCCCCCACACGCCAGCACGGCGCCGGACACGGTGCGGCTGTGGCGGCCTGGGCCGTGGGCGTGCAGGGCACTCACGCCAGGATGGCGGACAGCGACAGCATCTCGGAGGTGAGGTAGGACAGGTAGGAGATGACGAACACGAAGCCCGGCTCGATGATGCGCACGTGCTTGGTGAAGCGCGTCACCAGCGACAGCAGGAAGGCAAAGGCCACGCCCACCAGCGTGCCGCCCAGGCTCACCACGAAGAAGGACACTGCGGGCGAGGGCGCCAGCTGAGCCGCCTCAAAGGCCCTTTGTGGCCGGGCGCGGCTGGCCCGCGTGGGCGCGGGCGGCTGCCCATCCAGACCCTTCCTCCCCGGGGGTTGCCTGGCAACCCCACAGAGGCGCCAACCCCCCGGCAAACAAGAGGCCAGTCTTCCCCCGAGAGGCCGGCAGGCATGTGGGGAGCGGGGAGCCCGGGCCCCTCACCCATCGCGGAGAAAGCCCGAGAAGGCAGCCGCGGGCAGGCTTGTCCCTGGGCCCCCAGGACAGCCAGGCTGCCATTGTCCCTTCCCAGAGAAATGTTCACTCAGGGCCACGGAGGACACCAGGTCCGCGTCCTCCAACCAGACAGGCTGGTCTCGTGGGACAGCAGCCCTTGCCTCCCCAGGACCCAACGAAATTGTGCGCCTGAAACACGCTGGGGACAGGAGGGAACTCTCACTGAAGCTTCCAAGTGGAAATGCCTTTTCCTACACAGGCTGTGGGTCCCAGAGGCAGGCCTGGTGCCAAAGCCTGGAGCTGGTCCCCATGCTGGAGAGGAGACAAGGCCCCCACCGTCCCCAGACGCACGGACCCACCAGCCACACACCTATGCCCTTCACGCAATCCACGCCAGTCACCTTGTCACCACCCAGCGTCACGAAAGATTCAAACACGTTGTAGAGGACCTGGGGACGACAGAGAGACAAGATGACATCGGGTCAGCCCTCCCTGACTCGGGCCCCAGGCCTTGAGGACTTGGTCTGAATGGAGCAGCCGGGGGCAGCCACCAAAATTCAGAGAGGAAAGCGTCATGGGGCAACCTGGTCAATCAGACAAAGGCCAGAGATGAGCCAACAGGTGGGCTGGAGAGGCAGAAGAACTTTCCAGAAGGAACTAGAACCTTCAGGAGCAAACCTGGCCTTCTCCGGCACTCAGCAAAGCACAAGGCCCCCCACCACATGTAACTCTGTTTTGTCTTCCTAGATGAAGCCAGAATTTCGTTTCTCGTGACTGCATGACTGCGCCGACTCCTGGTCGTGGGACGTGCATGTCCTCGTTTCAACGGTAACCCGTCCAGACGTGCCAGATGACCGTGGGCCGAGCTCAGCCTGGCACTGCGGTGTTTCCCGGGCCTCCTGACGACGCGCCGCTCCACACGCCGGGCCGAGGGGCTGCTGTGGGCCACGAGCCCGCCTCTCCAGGTCTGCTTCAGGGGGCCAAGGACCCCAACAGGCAGGGTGTGCAGCAGGAGGGATGGTGGGCTTGAGGATGTACTGGTCGGGGGGCAGGGCCTGGGCCTCCAGAGGCCTTGAGGGCTGGACCCCGGCTCTGGTGTCTCCACGGAAATGCAGCGGGGGCAGAAGGAGCCTCCGGTAGGGCTGTGTGGGGAGCTCCGGGGCTTGGCTGGGGTTCGTGCTTCCACAGAGAAGCGAGGCCAGGGCACAGAGCAGCACAACCTCTGAGGGGCTGTGGGTTACATTTCTGATCAAGCTCCAAATTAATCTCCCATTCCCCGGAGAACCCCTTCTCTGCTGCGTCAGAAATCAGGTGCAGCACAGCCGTAGGACTTCCCAGTCTCCTGAACACTGATGGGACGGGAGAGGGGGTTCCTTGGAGACGCCACTGCTACAGACAGATCTTCGTAACCTGTTGTGCGTGCAAAGCCCCGGCACGAGGAGAGGGGCTGGTGGGGCCCGGCCCCCGGGCCCAGAGCAGCTGCTGGAGACACAGCGCGGCTGACCCGCGTGGGGAGGACACTCCGTCACCCAGAGCTCGCTCGCACGGAGCGCGTGGCCCGGATCAGGGCTAGATTTCGAGAAGTCCAAGCCCTGGGCTGCTGGGATACATCCCCACATTCTGTGATGTCTCTGCTCCGACCAAGGCACCTGCAGCCTCGCACCCAAGCCGAGCGAGGGTCCTCCAGCCCCTGCCCGCCCGCAGGGGACCTGCCACGCTCCCTCCTGAGGAGACATCAGCCTTCACGCGTGCACGACCCACGCTCGCCAGTCTTCCTTCCTTCGTTCTGACGAGATCCTCCCGTTAGCCTCTCCGTCAGCTCCCTCCGGGGACTCGGGAACGGGCGGCATGGAGTCTGGGCCCAGAGAGGCGTCCTGCTCTGGGAACCTGGCGGCAGGGCTGACAGGCGGCGGGGCTGACAGACGGCTGCCGCGAGGGCAGGAGAACGGACGATGCGGGAGAGGGACACGTCCCTCTCTGTGAGGCGGGGGAGGTCGTGGCCAGGGGCCGGCATGGGAGATGCACAGAGATGCCCCGTGCCAAGCCCCAGAGCCCGCCGGGCACCCACTCACCACAGTGACGGCGTCGTTCAGCAGCGACTCCCCGAAGACGATTATGAACAGGACCTCGTTGACGTGCACCTCCTCGAACACGGCCAGGACGGCCACCGGGTCCACGGCGGCGATCAGGCTGCCGAACAGGAGGAAGTCCAGCAGTCCGACGTTCAGGTCCCCTGCGAGACAGCGGCGCCGTCAGCGAGAGCCCTTCGGGGCCTAGAATGAGGACCTCGGAGCCAGGGACACTTCCTCCCCTCGGCCTCGGGGGGCTGCCTCGGACCGCTGCCCCGCTGACGGCTCTGTTGGAGGCCTCTCAGGATGGGGACTTGGGTTCTCTTAGCTCTGGGGTCGGCCGGCTCTGAGAACCTGGGTCACGCTGCCTGCCGCCCTCCCATGGGCTCCCACAGCCTTCCGGAACGGTGGGTCTCACCCCAGTGGGGACTGACTGCCCTGCTTCTTCCTTCCCCTCCCCGGGGCCTGGCTGCTCCCCTCTGGGGGGTTGCTACAAGCAGACAAGGGGCTGGGGGTGCCCGGCCAGGCCCAGCATGGCATCAGAGCCCTGCCCTGGGCCATCTGCTGTCTGGGGACGCAGGGGTCTAAGTGCTGGGGAGAAGGTCGGGGCTTGACGGGGGATGGGGGGGACGGCCTACCTGGGAAGTGGCTTCTCAGCCCAGATCAGAGCAACAGGACAAGCCTCAGGGGAGGAGAAGGAGGGGGGGCGGGGAGGGTCAGGCCTCACAGGGTCTGGGGAAACCTTGGGGCCTCCAGCAGGAGGGTTTCCAGGCAGGTCTGAGGAGGAAGGGGGGGGGGGCTCGGCGAGGAGGAGGGAGAAGAAGGGACCGGGAGGTGCAGGTCCTCCGAGCTCAGCCCGGCTGGCTCCTCGCAGGGCCCCAGGGTCGAGCCGAGGGGCACTTTCCAACTTCTCTGTCTTTCCAGGTCCAGCTCAGTCTCAGAGCCGCTCTGGGTGACAGCCCAGCCCAGCAGCTGTCCTCCCACAAAGGCTCAGACAGCCGCCTGTGGTCGCCTGTTCCCGCTCTGTTCGGGACACACACCTGCTCTCAGGGGGGCTGGTTGGAGGAAGACCTCCTCCCCGGGCTGAGTGGGCGTAAACAGACCCCAGGGGGCAGTCAGGCCTAGGCCGTGGCAGAGGCCCGCCGGGGTGGGGAAGGGGGAAACCGTATGGGCTGGATGCCGGCCCGTTCAGGGCCAAGGGCCGCCTCCAGGTCCAGGACGGGGGGCTTCTGCAGGAACCTTGGCCTCAGGGCCAGGCAGGGCCCCTGAGAGAAGGTGGAGTCTGTGGAGGGGTTCCTGTGAGCTCTGAGAACCCCACAGCCTAGTGCCACAGTCTGGGTGTTGCAGTGGTGACAGAAACCAGCTCCCAGTGACTCTAAAATGTCCCTTTTGGAACGGGACTCTCAGGATTCACTCTCCACCTCCAGATGCTGTGGGTCAGGCAGAGGCGGGAACAGTCCTTTCTGCTTCAGATGCCAGGGGGTCCCCGAGGCACACCCTCCTTTGAGGTGTTCCGTCCTTAAACGCCTCCCGGCTCGATGGCCCCTCAGCGTCCACAAGCCCTGACAGACTGGTGGTCCATTCTAGAAGCCGGCGTCCAGGCAGCAAGTGCCCCAGCTCTAGCAGCAGCCTGCTCTCCTCCCGGGTGGGACAGTCCCTCACCCACAGGCTCTTCCGGGGCCCGACCGGACTGTGGGCTCCCGACGACCAGCTGTGGGCTCCAGGACCCTGTCTCTACCACAGCCAAGAAGGCCTCGGCTCACACCCCTCTGACAGGCCTCTCTGACTGACTGCCTACAGCCTCTGCAGGGCCAACCCCTGGCATGCCCGTCCAGAGGTCCACCCAAGATCCCCACTGCCGGGCCTACCTGCAGCCTGGGCTAGGCTGACCTGTCCTCGGCGGGTGCTCCCTGGCCTTGAGCCGCCCCTCAGAGCCCGCCTGCTGGTCTGTAGAAACAGCCCAAGCTCCGCAGCCCCAGCAGGCTCCGGCTCCGGGAGTCTGGCGAGAGGACAGACTCGTTGGCCCCCGGGTGCTTTTCTGCTCCATGACGTTGCCTGATGCCCTCCCTCGGCCAGCCACGTCCCGAGAGCCGAGCACAGGCCCCCTCAGGGCCTCCTGGTCCAAACCCTGGGACTTTCCTCTGCGTCCAGGGACCGGAGGGGCCTGTCGTCTTAGCTACGGCCCAGCTATCTAAAGGCGTCGCCGATAGATGCAACCGAAAGCACCAGAGGCTTCCTCGCCCACAAGGTCTGGCGGGGCGCGCTCGGCCCCATGTCACCCTGGGGGGTTCTCCGGGTCGGGCCTAGGGATGGTGCCAAACAGTCGCCGAGGCTCAAAGGGGCGTGCAAGTTCCCACGGGCTGAGGACAAAGTCCTGCGATGGCACGTGGGCCAGAAGAGGCGACAATTCGCACCGGGCCCTTTGGCCTCTTTTTCTCTGTGCATGTCCTTTGTCACCAAGGCCCCAAGGCCCTGACCCCCCCCCCGGGGAGCGATGTACAGACCTCCTTCTGTCACATGGAAACCACTGTCTGGGCCCACCCCTAGGAGTCTGGTCCACTCAGGTAGGATGTTTGGGGCCAAGGCTGAGCGCACAGACGGGCGTCCAGGTGCCGACACCCGCTTCTCCATGGTCGCCGCCAACGCCAGGAGCTCGCGCTGCACAGCCATGTCACGGACGGGCAGCAGCCCCAGCACGGGCCGTGCTCTCCCGTGCAGGCCTTGGGGGAGCTCCGGCCTCACCTGCTCTAGTTTCCCAGGTGGATAATGGCTCACGCCCTGGTGGGCGGGGTGCCGCTCGGCTCTTCGCCAGGGCTGAATTAAGAGCATGGATGACAGGAGACACGGGCTGGGGAAGCTGCCGTGGACGCACAGACCCCGTGACCCAGCGGCCAACGGCGAGGCTTCTCCTGCAGGCTTGGGGGGAACGACCCAATCTTTGTGCTCAGGTGTGTGTCTACCAGGGGCCCTCCACCTGGCCTCTGCCAGAGGGCTGTCCCCACCCCGGGTGCTTGGTGCAGGGAAGCGAGCCCCAACCCCACCTGCGGGGAGGGACAGCTGCTCGGCTACCCTGCCCACCTGCTAACCTGGTTGGACAAGATTTCATTCCCAAGCAGGGCACAGCCTCAGCCTGGAGATGCCAGACAGCTTGTTGTTTACTAATTAAACCTTCTTTTTAACATACCAAGGCGGCAAGTGAACCCACCAGCGGGGTTCGTCACCCTGAACACCCACCCCTCCCCGGGTCTGGACCGTGTATCTGAGCTTCCTTCAGCAGAGCCGCCCATGCCCTGCTCCTGCAGAGCCCGCCCCGAGAACTCCCCCAGGACCCCGCCCCGAGGACCCCACCCCGAGGATGACCCTGTCCCAAGCATCCACCACCCCGCGGACGCCCCCCTGGACACCGTGCCCTCTCACCCATCAGGCCGCTGAGGAAGACGCCGTAGAGGGACAGTCCGGTGGTGGCCGCGTTCCACACGGTGCCGACGACGGCGTACAGCAGGATGGTGCCCAGGTTCCCAAAGAAGAGCCGGTTGGGCATGAAGTAGCCGGCGTCCAGCACGATGGGGGGCAGCAGGTAGAAGAAGAAGACGGTAGGCGTCAGCGTGAAGGAGGCGATGTGGTCGGCGGCCCAGACGATGCCGCCCAGCACCAGGCCCAAGACGATGAGCAGCGCGCTCTCGGGGACGACGCTGGTGACCTTGTGCGACAGATGGAAACCTGTGGGGGAGGGGCGGTCAGGGCACGGGGACCCCTCCACGTGGGACTGGGCGGGTCCGGGACCCCTGCAGGCCCCAGCCCCGCAGGCGGGTTTCCTTCTGGAAACACAGAGGCTACAGGCCCGCGGGGCTGGAAGGCTCTGCTGGGGA
This sequence comes from Mustela nigripes, assembly GCF_022355385.1. Taxonomy (NCBI): domain Eukaryota; kingdom Metazoa; phylum Chordata; class Mammalia; order Carnivora; family Mustelidae; genus Mustela; species Mustela nigripes. Next base: position 293,978 of record NC_081568.1, read on the forward strand.
CGGACGACCTCCTGGGCCTCCCAGCTCACACCTGGGAGGGGTCGAGCCAGTCCCCTCTCTGGGGTCTGCTGGGGTCTGTGGACGCACAGGCCAGCAGCCTGGCAGGGGCTCTGCCAGCTCACAGGACAGACATCTGGGTCTGCGGATGCTTCCCTCTGGCCCCGGTCAGCGGGGGCCTCGGGGCCAGGGCCCAGGGACACCTGCCCTGGGGTCTCGCCTGGGCAGCCCACGAGACTGGTGAGGAGGTGGGCTCGGGGGAAGGGACGGCCTCCTGTGACACAGTCCCTCCAGAGGGGCAGCTCCAGGTCCTGAGAACTGGAGGCCTGAGCTGGGAGGCAGAGCCCAGGGCACCCACAGCCCCCAGGCCCCACATGGCCCCTTCCGGCCCTCTGGATAGGGCTGCCCGCTGCAACCATCAACCCTCCAACCTCATCCAGCTCGTCTGGAGGTGCTGGAGCCGTGCCCAGCTTGAGGCCTGGTGGCATTTCCCTGCCTTGGGGGGACTAGCCCCTTCCTGGCTCTCCGGAGGACACAGGGAACAGAGCTTTCGGGGTCAGGGTCTCGCGGGTCCCCCACAGACACTAGCTCCACAGCCGCTGTGCAAGCTTGCAGGGGTGGAGGAGACAGGGGGGCCCCAGGCTTGAGCAAGCCAGTCCCATGGACCTACGGGGGGCCATTTCTCCTGTTTGGAGACTCAGGAGAGCAGTGAGAAGAACCCCGATGTTGACCCTGACTTCACCACGACTGGGATGCGGACCAGAGAGCCTGGCTCCAGCAGCCTCTGGGAGACTTGGGTAATTCCCTTCCCTTTCGCCAAGGCTCTGTGCATGGAGAAGCCTTCTTGGAAAGTCAAAGGAGGGCTGTACTCTGAGGTGTCCCAGCTGCCTGCTGACCCAGCCTATTTTGGGAGGCTGGCCCACTGGGCCCAGGGGATTCTGGTCTCACCTGCCCTCGCCTCCAGGCTGCCTGCCTGAGCGCAGCTCTCCCTCCCTGGCCTGCTGAACGATGGGGTCATCATGGGGGTTGGATGCTGGCTCTGGAGGAGACTCCCTGAGGGCTTGTTCTGTCCCTCCTGCACGGTCCCCCACGTCTGCTAGAGAAGCAGATTGCCAGTGGCCCACACAGACCCTTCTCAGTGTGCCCCAGTGTCACCGACGCGCTTGGTCACTGTGCTCTGCGAAGGACCAGGCCTCTGCGTGTGGAGGCAGAAGGGGTCAATGCTTCTGGGACCTGAGACTCTGCTGGGCATCTGCCCCCCATGTCCCGAAGGCTCTTGACTCTCCTGAAGCCCCGCCACGGCCGCACTCCCTGTATTCTGTCAACTTCTGATCTTCCTTCTGAAAATTTTCACACTGCTCGGTGAAGACAGCGCCCTTGCTCCCCAAGACAGAGCCTCCCAGGAGGTCGGCGAAGGAAGGCCCGTGGAGGGAAGCCGGGGGGGAGGCCCCGGGAAGCCAGCACCTCGACACTGCCACGTGACTGACGATGACCAAACCACACCGGGGCAAGTGCGACAAATGCACGAGGCAGTGGCTGCCAAGAGTGACGGATGGCAGGTTCCTTAGAAGTCCTCAGGGCCGCCAGCCGGTCGCAGGAAAACATCCTGAGGCTTTGGCCTCACTGTGGCGTCCTGGCTCTGCCTGCCTGAGCCTGGAAGGGGCACGGGCTGGGCTGAGGAAAACAGGTGTCCAGCACTGGGCTCCCCGGGCCTGGCTCTCCTCACACACAGCCGGCCCAAGGCTCCTTGGCGGCACATGGTGCCCCAGAGGTGGGCTCAAGGGACTGACAGCCAGCAAGCCTGTCGAGGGGGTGCTCCCCGATGCTTTGGGGGAGAGGGAGCAGCACCCGAAGCCCTTGCCAGTCTGGGCCCTGCTGCGGACCCCAGGCTGCAAGGGCTCTGCTTTCTAACAGACCCCAGCACGGGGCTGTCACAGCAAGGTCTGGGGTACGGGTCCCCTCTGTTGGGAGCCTCTCTGTTCATTTGTTCATGTCCAGAGACAGCTGGGTTCGTAACTCCCCCTGTCCCAGCGGGCTTGGTGCCCAGAAGCTGTGTTAACGAAGCCCCTGGTCCCTGTCCAGAGCCAGTGGTCCTGCAGGTGGGGCCCTCTTGGGGTCATGCTCAGCTTTGGCCTGCATCTTTGTCCTCGGCAGGGCGGCTGGCAGGGGTGCCTTTCTCTGGGGTGGACGCCACGCCCTCCCCTGCCCTCATGACTGTCCACAAACCCAAGGCCATGGGGACCCCTTGTACTGACCACCACGCTTCTGCTTTCTAGAAGGTGTGCCCCCTGGCCGGGCTGCGCAAGGGGTCATGCCTGTGACAAGCTCCTGGATGCCCCTCTCGCCTCTCCAGTGTCAGGACGTGGCCTCTCTGGGCGGGCTACCGAGCAGCACCGGCGTGTGGGCCTCTCCGAGGATGGGGTCCACAGCGTGTCCTCACGAGCTTGGAGCACCATGGGTAGCTTCAGGCTGGGATCACTGCATGCTCTCGGACTGCTGGCAAGCTCCAGAGCCGGCCTCGGGTCACGCTGCTGAGGATTCAGGCTTTAGTCCCAGTCTCTCCCCAAGTTAGAGATTCACACGGGATCCTGATGTGGTCAGTTCGCCGCTGGTGCCCGGGACCCGGCTTGTCTAACAGGAGGACACGGCGTGGACGGCAGGGCCCCGCCCTTAGGCACGTCCCTGTGTGGCAGCTGTCACCAGGCTATCTCGTTAACTTGGGAATCGGGCGGAGGAGAGACCAGCTGACTCCAGACCCGGTGCTCCCGCTCCAAAGTCAGCCCGGAAGTAGACAGAGAGAGCCGGAGCTTTGTACTCCCCGAGAACCCCAAGCGCACACGGCACGGCAGGCAGGCGCGGGGGCCCAACCTCCGGCGCCCTGAGGCTGGACACACCGCGTGAGCGTGGGCGGCTGGGTGGCTGCAGGCGTGCGCGTTTCAGTCCAGAGCATGTCTGCGACCGAGAGATGCACCTGTGACAGCTGCCCATGCAGGGGACACAGCTGCCCGCGTGCCGGGCAGGCGAGCAGGAGCGTCGGCTGGCGGCTTTGGTGTCGCTGTCCTGTTCTGAGGCAGCTGTGAGCATCTCCCCACACCTGGGGGACAGTCCGTCCCTTCTCTACGAGCTGCTTGTTCCCGGCACGCGCTGCTCCTTCGCTGGGGGTGCGGCCGCTCGTGCCCGGGGCTGGTCCCCGCTCCGTCGGGGTCGAGGTGCAGTCGCTCCCGTTTTCCCTTCCTGCGTGGCTTCCGCGGCTCAGACGTCCGTGTAGGGAAACTTGCTGGCCCTGCTTTTGTGGCTCCTGAGTTCAGTGCTCTGGAATAGGCCATTTGCATGTCTGTGTGTCCTGACCCACTTGTAAGGTTCCACTTGGCTTTAGCAAAGAAAATCTTTAAAAATCGTTGTGAAACGGAAGGACTCGCCTAACCCCAGAGAGAGTCTCCCGCACCGACATCGGCTCCCGAATCCCCTCGCTTCTCTGCGCTCACACCGCCCTCCCCGCTCCTCCTCTGCCCCCGCTGGCTCGCGTCTTCCTGCGGCGGCCCGTGTCAGGACCAGCCCGCCGGGTAGGGTCCTGGGGTCGCAGACGCTGGGGCTCTGAGAGAGCCCAGAGCTGGGAACGGGGTGGCCTGGGTTTTCTGTAGCTCACCCCAACGGGCACCAGTTTCCTGTCTGGTCCGTCTGTCGGGAGAACCTTTCCGTCCAGGAGGACAGCCTCGCAGCAAGGACAGGTCTTCACGCTGACTCCCGTCTCCCCTAGTGCTGGGGTGTCCCTTCGGTCCCTCCCTGTGGGGCAGCTTCCCACGGACTCCCCACCGCCCGGCGGGGCGGCCCGTCTCAGGTGTGCGTCCACAGCCACACCCAGCGCAGTCCTTGACGCCGGGGCAGAAGGCGGCGAGCACCCGGCCAGCAAGGGAGGCTCCCCTCTGGGGTCGGTGGCGCCCAGACCGCACCGCTCATTCTCTAGACCGGCCGCCCCGGACCCGCCTGTCGTCTGGTCCCTGCGGCCCCCGCGCCTGTGGCAATCTCTCAGACCTTCCCGCGGGCAGCCGCTCACGCTAAGTGCTCCCGCTCCCGCACTTGCCCAGCCTCTGATCTCACACCGCGTGCTTCCCCACGAAAACACTCCTGAACCGGTTCCCTGTTCCATCTCCCCTGGAATGTCTGCGTTTGCGCGGACACTTTCCTGGGGTGTAAGCTCTGTGGGAACTTTCCTTCTGTTTCTTGGGTCACATTTTCGGCCAGGTGGGGTCCCTTCTCTCTGCACCATTGGCACGGCCGCCAGGCGCTTCTCTGTCCTGTCGGGACCCGACCTCACTTGCCCTGCTTTCGCTGATGCGGAGTCAGCCTTCTGCCTCGGACGGGCCCACGAGAGCTGCCGATCGGGGTGGATGCTGCTGTCCTCATCCTGTGGGCCGAGAGCGTGCAGAGGGAGCCCCGGGACCCTCGTTCCGGGCTCCCAGCTGGCAGGTGGGCAGCGTGGCCCCCCACGGGAGCCGTTCCTTCCAGGCTTGGTCCACAGCTGCCACCCAGCCCTGTCAGGAGGGAGGGGGCCAGTGTTGAGTGGCTGGGGTCTCTGGTTGGGAATTCTTCAAGAGCGAGTCTGGCTGGCCAGAGACTGGCCGGGCCTGTGGCGGCTCTCCCCGTCACCTGTGACCCCTTCAGATGGCAGCTGCATTGTAATGAACTAATTAAATGGAAGCCTTGATTGATTCTAAGTGGCAATTTGCTGGTGGTTCAGCCATTAAGCACATAATGGGCATTTTAGGAGCTAGGAGGCCGAGTTCTGCTGGAGGTGCCCTGCGGCTCCTGTTGTGGGCTGGGAACCTGGATGGACCCAGTAGGGACGCGGCTCCCAGCTGGGGCGAATCCTTCCCACAACGCTGTACGTCACTGGGCCACCATGGAAATCCCCGAGGCAGGGTGGGGGCTGTGGATCTCTGTCTACAGCCCGGCCCCTTGGCTCTGCAGCCCTGCTGGCCGGTCCGGGCCTCCGAGGAGCAGGGAGGGCTGGGGTTCGGAGAGCAGGAACGGGGTGCCGGCACCTCACCACGGCCCCTGTCAGCAGAACACCAGGACCTCGGTCCATGCTGCAGAGGCCACGGGCTCTGGTGCGCTTGGCCACCAAGACTACAACGGTGGCTGGAAAGATCCTAATTCCCTCCCAACTTTTGTCTGCTTCACCTCCAAAGACAGAAGGACCCAGCAAAGGCAACCCTGAGAGGAAACTTGGAGCTCTGGGGCCTCCACATCTGGCCTGCCCCAGAACACAAGCTGCACACACAGAGAGAGGCCACGCGCCCTCAGGGTGGCCATGACCTTGGGAAGCAATCAGGTGGTGCAACCTTCCACGTCAAGATTCCACGGCCTTTGCTGGGGAGAAGCCAACCCTGGTGGCTGGAAGGGCAGAGGACACGCGAGGCTTCGAGGAGCCGCGACCTCGAGGAGCCACGGACCTCTCCCTCCGTGTGTCTCGCCGAGGGGGAGGGGAGCCCGTGTCCCGCACACGCACCCGCTGTGCTGCGAGGCGCGCTGGGCCTGGCGGCGGCAGAGCAGGAACGAGGACGCAGATCCGCAGAACAGCGGCGGCTCCCCACACGCTCGAGGGGCAGCGGCTGACCAGTGTCCGCGCCCGCTCAGCAAATATTTGAGGTGCTAATGCAGGAAAGCACGTGTGCACAGTCCCAGGACGGACACGAAAGAGTGACAAGGACAGGAGAGGACAACGCCAAAGTGGGCCAAGGGAGCGCGGACCGCGCGGGGACGGGGAGTGAGGTGGGGCTCCCCCCGCCCAGCACCGTGGCCGGTGCCTTCCAGCAAGGGCACGTTAACCCGCAGCTAACTGACGGCTGAGGCCGGGAGAGTCACACCTAATTAAGCACAGACGCCCGGCTGAGGAAGGCAGCAACGCGGGAACACACAGGTTTAGCTGTAATTACGGAGCCCCGGCCGGGTGCGGAAGGTCAGGAGGTGCCCGCCGGCCAGTCGGCCGCTGCTGGAGCGCGCCCGGACCAAGTGGGTGCCGGGGGCTCCGCAAGGTCATTGCCAACGGCGTCACACCCCCTCGGGATGCAGCTGGGCCCCCGAGGTCAAGCCCGACCATGGCCACCGCCTCCAAGGACCTTAACAAAATTCAGCTGAGTCCACGCAAATGCAAGAGCACAGTAAATCCTCTGGTTTTACTTTAACGTGTCCGAGCCAAGCCGAATGAACGCTGCCCGACGGGGTGACCAGACCGAGCAGGGCAGACCTTCCCGAGAGAAGAGTGTGGAGGGCTTAGGCATGCTCGGGGGACCCCTTCACTCAGTAATACAAGCAAGTCAGGGCTGGACCTGAAATGTCACACACCGAGGTCCATAGACACACGTGCACACACAGAGACACAGAGACACACGCAGAGACAGACACAGACATGCACTCCCGCAGGGGGGTCCCAGGACCCGCTCTACAGACCGGTGTGGGGTTCCTCCAGCACTTTCCCAGGATGGGGCTGCCTCTCGGCCCCTCCCTGCTCCACGCGGAGAGGCACAGACCCCCTCGCTCTGACCTCTGTGCCCCCTCACGAGGCAGCAGGTGGGGTCACAGGAAGTGTGATACTGACAGTGTCCTCAAATACTACCTCGCTGACCCACAGGCCGTGGCCGCAAGGGTGTCGTGGATGAGTGCTCTGAGCTGTCGTCAGACGGGCCAGCCCGGCCACTCCCCCGGCTGGGCCTGCTTCCGGGACCCTGAGCCGAGCTCTGAGAGCAATGGGGCCCTTTCAGGACTGGCCCTGCTGCTCACAAACCAAAAAACACTTTAAATGTTGCAGACTCACAAAACTCAAGCAGACTTTGTGCATTTTTTAAATTAATAAATGGAAATTGTTGGGGTGCCTGGAGGCCGCCTCTGCCTTCGGCTCAGGTCATGATCCCAGGGTCCTGGGATCGAGCCCCACATCAGGCTCTCTGCTCAGCCGGGAGCCTGCTTCCTCCTCTCTCTCTCTCTCTGCCTGCCTCTCTGCCTCCTTGTGATCTCTGTCTGTCAAACAAATAAAATCTTAAAAACAAATGGAAATTGTTAATAGTTCTCTGGGAAGAAGCAGTTTCTTCGTTCTGAGCTACCATGAACAACAGAAGTGAAGACAGAAGGAAGGCTGGGCCCCAGCCTGCTTCAAGCACTAGGGAGAGACCCAGAGCAGCGCTTCGACTTCTAGAAAAGCCTCCTCCTGTGTTCAGAGGTGTCCACCCCACAGGTTATCCCTCGTAGGGTGGGCAAGACAGTGAAGCCGCGCGGCAGATGTCATCGGTCATCCCCCGTGCACCTGCAGACACGCACAGTGACTAGCTGTCACGAGAGCCCATGAACCTCCAGGCCGACAGCTCGTCAGGCCGCCCATGATGGCGTCATTCTCCCCGACCGCCCTCCCCTCCTCAACCCTTCTGGAGCCGGCTGCTTCTAGAGCGTTCCGAGTATAAAGAATCACGTGCTTTAGGCTTTGCTTTCTTATGATTTCATGGTGGCTCTAACTTAAAGATTTGAGAGCAGGATCTCTGACAATTATAACTTTGGGGCCAGACACCGGTGGGGTGGACCCAATGCACCATCCACCCCTGGAGAACAGCCAGCTAAACACCGTGGAGAGATGGACAGGGACACCGGAGGGCTCCAGACCTCGAAGGAAGGGGCGGCCTGTTTTCTTTTTTGTGTTTGTTTTTCTGACTTCCCTGTTCTTTACGGCTTTTTCCCAAGGACAAGCCCCAGCCAGGGTCTTGCGGAGCCATTAAAACTCAGACAGAAGCGTGTAGTCTCATTGGATCAACAGAGTGAGGACAGGGCCAGGCACGGCTGAGGCCACTGGGCAGCGTGAGGCCAAATCCCACAGGCTCTGCAGGAACTCTGGCTATATTCCTGGCTGAGCCCTGAGCTGCACACAAGAGGGACAAGCCCCTGCCTCCCGTCACTTCAGTTTTGGTCCATTCCTCATCAAATGGCAATGTGACAAACAGCTCTGCACAAATTAGAACTCTCCAGAGGAACATAGCCAAACACAGAGTCATCGCAACGTCGGAGCCGTGATGTCCTGGGAACACCCCCAAATTACCACATGATCTGAAGAAGCAGGAAAATGGGATCCACACATCCACGGATTTCTCGAGATGATCAAGACGTTGGATTGAGCAGACACAGGTTTCAAAGGAACTACTGTAATCATGCTCAAGGATGTAAGGAAAATATACTTCTACGGAATTAAAAATGGTAAAGCTCGGTAGCAAAACAGAACAGGAGTTGGCAAATTTCTTCCGTAAGAGCCAGACAGCAAATTGCACAGGCTTCGGGCTTCCCCGTGTGCCTGCGGCGGCTCAGCCGTGGCGAGAACCGACACGATGCAGGGCGCGGTGGGCACAGCTCCGCCCCAGGAAACGTCCTCTACAGAAACATGTGGCCGGCCCACGTGCTGCCGTGCGCTGCACCCCAAAACAGAAGAAATCTAAAAGAAGCAAATGAAAATTCTAGAGTTGAAGAGTTCGATCTCTGAAATAAAAGATCCCACAGAGAGACTGCACAGCCGAGACAGGAGAAGAGATCGGGCTCTCCGAGTCAGACGGCTGGAGGTGGTCCCACTCGGGAGCAAGGACGAAAAAGGCACAGAGTGGGGAGAGCCTCGGGGCCCAGTGGGACAGTGTGGAAAGGTCTGATGTGTGTGTCAACGGGACCAGAGGGGAGGCGAGTGGGGACGGGGTGGGGAAAAATCTGAGAAAGTCATGGTCCCAAATGTCCCCAGTTTGGCGAAAGACATAAACTCATAGATTTGAGAAACCCTTCAGGCCAGATTTCTGTTGGATCAGTTTCTATGGACCAGTCTTCCGGGGATCTTGGAGCAGGTCTGAGCAGAACTGAGGGTCCAGGGCAAGAAGTGGGGCTGGGGAAGGGCCCGGGCTTGGCTGGGACCATGGGGGACAGCCGGCAGAGGGTTACGCCGAGCCCCTCGGGTCAAGCTGACTGTACTGAGGGCCGTGCCCACCGGGCAGGGCTGCTGAGCGAAGGTGGGGCTCAGCTCGTGGGGACCCTATGCGACAAACCCGTTCCCTGGACTCCAGCCGTGACAGGCACGGGAGCCAGCAGGGAGAAGGCGGCAGGACAGCCGTCCCCGCCGGAGTCACACGGCCCATCACTTGGGATGTGGGGAAGGCCGCAGAACCACAGGGACCCTGTGACTCTGCTTCCCAGGAGGAGCGTCCCCTGCCCTGGAGGCTGGACGGACCGGAAACGGCGTTCTTCTCCGGGGTTTAAGCTGATCTCGGCCTGGGGGCTGGGTGGAGCTTGGGACACCCAGCCTGAGCAGCGGGTCCTCCGGAAAAGCCTTGGGCACTAGGATCTGAAGCCGCTTGACTTCGGGGCGGGGCCGCGGACAGGCGACAGGGCTCGTGAGCAGATACTCTGTAGGGGGGCAAGTTCAGGTCTTAGCGACCTTTACATCTTCCGGTGAGAATTCCAGTAAGGCCATTTTCTCCGAGGACACCTTCTGCGCAGATACCGGGTGGGCAGGGTCCCAGGGTGCTGTGAAGGGAGCCCGTGGGCACTCGTGTGGGCTGCCGTGGCCCTGCGGTCTCCGCTGTCAGGGTGTTCCTAGCGCCCGCCCCCAAAGCCGGGACTTCGTCACGGGCCGTTCCCTGGGCGCTGAGCAGAAGGAAACGCCGGCAACTGGTGACTCCGTGCGGATGTGGCCTTGCAGGAGGACAAAGCAGTCCCTGAGGTGGGAAGACCACAGGCCAGCCGCCGGCCCGGGAGCCCGGCACAGGCGCAAGGTCCTGAGAGAAGCTGGACTGATGGATGTGGGCAGACGGCGCCGTCGGGACACTCCTCACGGCCATGGCTCTTGTGTCCCCCACCTCCCGCCATCCGCGCCAGATGCAGGAGCATCGGCGGCGAGGGCACAGCCTGCAGGGCGCGCGGGCTGGGAGCTGCCCCCGAGGCCTCGCCCTGAGGCCCGCCTGAGAGCTGGGGCCCCCCTGGGAGCCGCTCCTTCCCGGCTTCTGCTCCCAAGGACCTCAGCAAGCTGTCATCACTTTATGCCTCTGGACTTGGCTTCCCCGTGATAAGAGGATCATCAGGTCCCTTCTGGGATGTTGTAAAATGAAAGTCAGGATCTCACAGGGACGTGGGTCACGAGCCTCTGCCCCCAGCCAGATGAGAACAAAAGCGGAGATGTCACTTATGTTCTGTATTTTCAGTTTTCTGGTCCGGCCAACAGGAAGGAGGGATATGAGGATAGCGGGCGTGGGTGCCCTGGGGTCTGCATGCCTCAGGCGTCCTGCTCCCATGCACATGGGCCCGGGCACAAAATTTGGGTGGAAGATGTGAGGACATAGAGAGCATGTGGAGGTAGGACAGGCTTTCTGGGCCATCTCCTCTGGCCAGAGCCCCCCAGCCGGCAAGCGCACATCACAACTCCTTCCCGCCTTGGGCATCCATGCACACATCCTGGACAAGGTAACTCAACCTGGGTCAGCAAAGCCAGGGGCACAGGGCACACGTGCTGGCCTCGCTGGGCCCAGGGTGGGGGCACTCCTAGATGTGGCCTCTGTGCAGAGAATCCAGGGAGTGAGCGTAGCGAGGCTGCGGGGTATGCGAAATCAATTCGTTTCCTATAAACCAGCAACGAAGGCACGAATTTGAAATTTAAACACAATGCCAGGGCGCCTGGGTGGCTCAGTGGGTTAAGCCGCTGCCTTCGGCTCAGGTCATGATCTCAGGGTCCTGGGATCGAGTCCCGCATCAGGCTCTCTGCTCAGCGGGGAGCCTGCTTCCCTCTCTCTCTCTCTGTCTGCCTCTCTGCCTACTTGTGATCTCTGTCTGTCAAATAAATAAATAAAAAATCTAAAAAAAAAAAATTAAAAAAATAAATAAATAAAACACAATGCCATTTATATCAGCACCCAAACCAAACAAAAAATTAAAAAAAAAAAAAAACACCTTAGGTATGAATCTTACAGAATACGTCCAAGACCCACATGAGGAAAATTTCTAGACTTGGATGAAGACTTCCAGTAAAGCCTGCATCTACGTGCACCAAACAGAGTCCAGTCTACACGCACAGATAGGAACACCCGGCAGGGTCAAGACGTGAGTTCCTCCCGCAGAACCATGAACTCAGTAAAGAGCTCCAGCGGGCGATTGCATCACACGGACACGCGAGAGACCCAGCTAGCACGGCTAGCACAGCACCGCAGGAGATCAAAGTTCAGGACGACACTCGCCGACTTGGAGACTCACATACACCGCAGTCACGGAGTCGGCGCGGGGCTGGCGGAAGGACAGAGCTGCCAAGACAGACCCGCAGGAGCACGGTCCCGACCTCGCACAGAGGAGCGAAGACCGTCTCCGCCGCGAGCTGTGCGGGAACGGCGGGGCGCGCGGCAGGAGGAGCGGGACACAGACCTCACAGCCCTCAGGGCGTGGGCCTCCGCGTGCGGGCCTCGGTGGCAAATGCGGGGTCGTAAACCTCCTAGAAGACGGAGTAAGGGGAGACGCGGCGGGCCCCGGTTTGGTGGTGGCGTTTGAGACGCAGCACCAGCGGCGCGACCCGTGAGAGGCGCAGCAGAGGAAGTGCGGCTCGCGGACCGTCTGACCGCCTGGTCCCCGGGAGACAGAGACGAGGGAGCGAGGAGACGGGCGCGGGCCGGAGACACCTGCTGAGACACACACGAAGAGCTCGAACCTCAGTGAGAAGAGAGACGCCCGACTGAAAAGTGGGCGACAGATCGGCAGACACGTCAGCCAAGAAGGTGCGCGGCTGGAAGGTGGGCTCTGAGAGGATGCTCCGGGTCGTCCCTCATTGGGACCTGCAGGTCAAAACAACAAGGCACTACTCTGCGTCTGCCGACATGGCTAAAGCCCCAAACACTGCCAGTGCCAGATGCCGGCCCGGGCGTGCAGCTGCGGGGGCGGGCGGGAACGCAGAACCGGCGGCCACTTTGGAGGACAGCTCCGTGGCTTGCTACAAAACTAAACCTACCCTTACCGTGCGACCCAACAACCACACTCCTTGGCATTCACACAAAGGCTCTGAAACCTTATGCCCACACAAGAACCTGCAAACGGACGTCTGGGCAGCTCTGTTCACAAGGGCCAGACCTCGGGAGCAACCAAGACCTTCTTCAGTGCGTGAAGGACGAACAAGTCTGCGACCTACAGACAGTATCATTCAGGCCCGGAGGAGTGAGCTATCGGGACAGGAAAGTCCACGGATGAATGTTCAACGCATGTTACAACGTCAAAGAAGTCAGTCTGCATTCTGGACGCCCGTACAGCAGGACCCCAGGTCTGTGGCGTTCCGGAAAAGGCAACACTACAGAGGCAGCAGAAAGACCCGTGGTGCCGGGGGCTGGGGGGGGGGGGGGCGACAGTGGAGCCGAGGGGACTTCTAGGCACTGAAAATACTCAGTACGTCCGTGTTCTGCCCTTGTCCGGCCCTACAGGCTACACAACACACGCCGAGAGCAGGCCCACGGGCAAACTACGGGAAGCGACGAAGGATCGATACTGGCTCCTCAGCGGCGGCACACGCGTCGCGGCAGCACGGACAGGAGACAGACTCCCGGGGGGGCGAGGGCGGGCGAGGGGCCCCCCTGCGCCGTCTGGTCACTGACTGTGTAAGTTCACAGCTTCACTGGAAACATCGAGTCTCGTAATACTTGAAAGTCAGCGTTGCTGACGCTGTGGTGGGTGCTCCTGGGGGCGTGGCGACACCGTGATGTGGCCTTAGGAGGCCAGGCCCCGGACGGGCGATAGCGTGTTAAGGATGAGGAGTGGGAGGTGGGGAGGCTGGGAAACGGGAACCAGGCGGGAAGCGCCGCAGTTTTCCGCCAGCTGCTCCGCCATCCGTCCTGGTTCTTCTGGACTCACACGCTGCAGGTGCCGCGAGCGGCGTGGGCAGGGGCATGCGTGGACGTGAGCGCAGCTGGGCTGGAAGCCCCACCTCGGGGACCAGCGGCATGGGAGCAAGGCCGCAACCCCCCCGCCCCCTCCGCCCCCGCCTCGGTGGAGAGCTGCTGCTCTCTCGTGAGGGGTGTGAGGGGTCCAGTGAGTCCTTCTCTGCAGGAGAAGTCGGCCCCCTGCACCGCAGCTGTGCACCCCGACCCACCAGGCGTGTTGGACACTGTGCCCACTGAGTCCCCTGGACATGCCACCTGTACCCCCCCACCCGCCACCGGGATGGAGGCCCAGCACCCCCCAAACAGCCTGACATGTGTCCCTCCCAGGACAGGAGCTCCGTGGGAGGTGACAAGGCCTCCGTGGAGGCTGTGACCCGCAAGCCCTAGCCAGGGCACAGCAGGCCTCCCACATGGCGGCCGCACGCTTCCTCCGTGGGCTCTGGCGGGGCCAGTGCCCAGGGCTCTGTGCAGCTGAGCGCCCACCCAGCTCAGGCTGCGGAGACATGCAGACCCTGCCCTGCTCCCTCTGATGCAGGCAGAGGCACTTACAAGGGAGGACAGCCTTGGTTCTGGAAAAGCAGACAATTCATCTGAACTGCCCACAGTCAGGCCTCGGTGGCTCCGTGGATTTAGGCAGAATCTAGCTAAACATGGCCCCGTGGGCTGATGCAGTGGCCGGCCGAAGGACGGCTCTCGGGTGCCTCTCCCTCAGCTGGCAGCTGCCCAGGGTCAGCCGACGTCCCCCCTGCCCTCTCCTGAGCAGACGCGGCCATGCCAGTCGTCGTGCTTGGCTCCGGGTCGGCCCCAGGCCGGGAGGGTTGGAAGGCGCAGGGTGGGCTCACTAGCGAGCCAGCGCCCGGCTCAGGAAGGCCATCAGCTCTGCGGGGAGAGTCCCAGACACACTCGGCTCACTGACACTGCAATGAGCCTTCAGGGCCTCAGAAAACCAGGATTCTAAGCAGAAAGCCAGCGGGAGGTTCCGTGGGGTCAGCTGCCCCTGAGGACAAGGTGTGGGCCTCAGGGGAGAGGCAAGTGCAGAGACATAGCCCCTTGGTCTCCACCCCCTGTGCCCCTGGAGGGTGCCCGGGCCGGTGTGGGGGTGGGAAGAGGGTCCCCAGGGCACTGGGCCTGGGATCAGCACTCCCCACCCTGACCTGTGCTCGAGGCTCCGAGCAGTGACTCTGGTCGGCGGAAGAACCTGTCCCGTCCCTGGGCGTCAGCCACGTGTGCCCATCCTGCCTCTGCTGACGCGCTGCGGGTCCCTCCGGGAGCAGGCGGTGGGCCTCAACATTCCCCTCTCAGGCCTCGGGGACCCAAGAAATTGGGTGCTGGGCAAGGCCAGGGCTGCGGGAGCCTCAAGCCATCAGAACATTCACGTCATCGTTGAGTTAATGAGGGAAGGGTTTTGACAACAGAGGCTTATTCTCCACACCGGGGGCCTTCTCGGAAACTTGAACCGGTCTTCCTTCTCCAGTTGATCCCCAGCAAGGTAAGCTCTGGGTGGGGGAGGTGTTTGGGGAAGGGCTGAGCTCAAACCCACCGCAGGCCAGCAGAGGGTCACAGTGCCTGGGCCACACCTGCGCCCCCGAGCGCCCGCCTGAGCTCCGCTCTGCTCGCTGACCATATTTCTTAAATGATGGTTGGACGACCCCCACCCAAACCCCAGCAACACTGTGCCGGAGGCGGCCAGGACACAGCAGCCCTGGGGCAGGAAGGAAAGGGACACCAGGGGCCAAGGTTTGCGGCACAGCCGTGCGGGGCCAACAGCCGGCCGGCCACAGGCTGGTCCCCCCGGGCCTGGCCGAGTCCACAGGACGCCCCTACAGCTGAAGACCCAGTGGGTAAAAGCCAGCCCCACCAGGACAAGGCCACAAGATCGCTCCACCAAGGCGCGGGGCTGCAGGGATCCGCCGTGTGTGCCGAGGGCCACTGTCTCTGGCCACGGAGGGACACGGGCCCCCAGAGCCACGTGGGGGTCCTCGCTCTCCACCCTCAGCCTTCGACCCACGGACCCGGAGCAGCTGTCAGGCTGTCTGGTCTCGGCGGTTTTCACCCGGCTGTTGTTACCTGACCCTCTGTTGCGACCGGGCACCGCGCAGGGTGAGCACCATGTCCACGGGACGTCCCCCGGCACCTTTAAAGCAACCCGCATGCATCCGTGCATCTGCTTACGTCCACCCTCGTCCCTCCCACAGAGCTGAGGTCGCAGGGCACGTGCCTGCTGAGGGGACTGGGGCCGGCCCCTCGCAAGGTCGCTTCGGGTCCCTCGGAGGCGGCACCAGAGCAGACAGGTGCCCCGGGGCAGGAGGCCCTGGAATGGCTCGTGCATGTGAGATGCGGCCGACCTCCAGAAGCCCGGCCATCCCACCCCAGCGGCCTCATGCGTGGCTCCCAGCCCCAGCCTCACCGCCGGAAGCTCTGAGTCAGGGGTGTTGCGCCCGCGCACGGGGGCTAAGATGCACTGAGCCGCGCTGGTCTCCCCTGGCCCCTCAGCTGCCCGAGAGCGGCTGAGGCCAAGGGCTCGCCCACTCCCCACTCCCAGGGACACAGGGGGCCGGTCTCCATCCTCATCCTCAACTGAAGGAGCAGAAGGATGGTCTGTGGCCACGGGACATGGAGCAGGGCGGCGGTCCCCCACCCCCGCACACTGCCGGCACTGTCACAGACGCCAGGTGCCTTCTGGGGAATCTGGCCACTGAGTCGCCTCCCTGTGGAGGGGGGCTGCGGCTGCCTGGCCCCACTGTGGGCCCCCCTATTCCCAGGCCTGCTCTGGGGGCCTGCCTGGGGCTCCTGCTGGCTTCTGGAGCTGGAAGGGTCTCTGCGACCCCAGGACACCACTTCTGCTCCGTCCCGCAGCTCCAGGCTCCTCCGAGGCCTGCCCCCTTGGGAGCCCGGCGGCTCCTGCAGGGTTTGGGCAGGGAGCCTCCCCTGAGGGTCTGTGTGCAGGGTTTGACGGTGAGCGTAGAGTCCCTCCCCTGGGCCCGTGTGTGGGGGTGATGATAACTCGATCGTTCACCCCATGTCCCCAGAGCGCCTGCCGGTCCCGCCCTCCCTGAGCCTCCACAGGGGCTGCTGGTGCTGCAGAGGCTCCTGGGGGTACCTCGGGACCCCAGGAAGCTGCAGGCCTTGTAGCCAGCAGCCGCGTGGGGAAGAGATTTCAGACTTTCAGCCACAGGCGGCACAGCCTCACAGCTCAGAGGAGCCAGGGCGGCGTGCACACGACACCGCTCGCGGGCAAGGGGCACGGTGCTCCCGTGGGGCCCCCCTCCGGCGGGCGGCCCTGTTCCGGCCCACGTCAGGCCAGCGGGCTGGAGGTGACCTGCGCCGAGGCCCCAGCGTGTGGGGGCTGCCTTCTGAGGGGGCCCAGGTGCCCTGCTCCCCAGCAGCCAGGCTTGTTAAGTCCCAGAAGGGACAGAAGGGACAGAAGCCCCGGGAGCCGGCGATGTCCCCCCCGTGTTGTTCCACAGGCTGTCGGCACCAGGCGTTTCCAAGTCCCCGTTCTGCCTGAGCAGAAGACGTCCCTGCCGAGACCTCAGGGGCAGCGTGGACTTTAGCATGATCGCTCGGCAGGTGGTGAGTTCACGGAGGCTTCCTGATTCACCCAGGAAAGGGAGGAATGGGACCAGCCCTCCTCACGCTGCCCTGCACCCTTCCTCCTGAGCACGGGGCTGTCCCTGCCCCCAGGCGGGCGGTCCGGGCGGCGACCTCCCAGGGTGCCTCCCAGAGCCAGGATCCCACCCCGGTGCCCAAACAGAGGGACCTACTGGGTGAGAGGACTTGGTTCAACCCCCCACCCCGAAAGTGCACAGCTGCCAGCAGGCCCCCAGCCCCCACCGTCAGCCCTGGCCATCCCCCATCACAGACCGGTGGCCCAAGCCCCGATGGAGGCCCCCTGGGCTGGAGCCCCCGCTTGGACCACCTCCCCCAACCCCTCCTGCTCGGGCTGGCCCCCTCCCTTCCCATGTGGCTCATCTCAACTGTGCCCCAGACGGGGAGCCTACACCCAGGCTGGTCTGACTCCTCGGCCTGGACTCTGACCCCCGTGTCCAGCAAACCGTGGGGCTCTCAGTTCCTTCTAGAACTGATGAATGAACACTTGGGTTGTAGATGTGGACTTGAGACACAACCAGCTCCAAGGAGAGGCCGGGGTGAGGCCGAGGCCGCAGCCAGACCCCTGACCCGCCCGGGGCCTCTTGGCTGACCTGGAGCGTGCCCAGCACGGACAACCGTCGTCAGCCCAGTGGGTGGCGCGTGGCAGGCAGGGTAGGCCCGGCAAGTGGCCGAGCGCACTCTGCCTCTTTGCCCCTCACCTGCCTGGCGGTCGCGTGCCCCCTGGGATGCCAGGGCCACGAGAGCCCGACCACAGTGGCCCGGCGAGACCTTCTAGTGCACAGCTGTCTCATCTCACGGACACTCGGAGGGGAAGGCCTTTCATCCCTGAGGTGATCTTAACCTCCGATCAGCTCCTGGAGCCCTAGAGCACACACAGACGGTGTCTGACTCATTTGTTCCAAACGGGTTTAAGGGAAGAACCTTACACAATGAGAGGGACTGTGCCGGCATTACAATGCCCCCATTACAATGCTCAGCTCGTGGGGGGACAGGTCCGAGTCGCCCTCATCCTCCCTGGAATCTGGTCCCTCTTAGGGCAGCCATGCACACCTGCGTCCAGAAACCTCCGTGGCCCCTCTTCCCTGTGATGCACGTGACTGGTCGCCCCTGTGACCGCACCTCCCCCACCCCCACTGGCCGACACCCCCCAGGCTGCTCCTAAGACAAACCCATACATGCCCACCTCAGAGACTTTCCACTGGCTGTTCCACTCCTGAGATGCTTTGCCCTTACCCACCGGGCTCATTCCCCTCTGCACTATCCTCCATCCCTCATTTGTTGTCCTGTAGCACAGAGCGCCACGGATCCTGTGGTGTGACCTCGCCGGCTGCCCCCCCCCCCAGGAACCTGCACACGTCTGTGGCACCTGTGTCCCATGGCACCTGCACTTGCCCCATGGCATCCGTATGTGTCCCGTGGCACCTGTGCCCCACAGCATCTGCATTTGTCCTGTGGCACCTGTGCTTGTCCTGTGGCACCTGCATCCCATGTCACCCCATTTGCCCCTTAGCACCTGCGTCCTATGGCCCAGAGCAGCCCTGGCGGTGACGATTGTGAAGTGGGCACAGAATTGGGGAGCACTTCCCAGCAGCCGGAGAGGCAGCTGCTACAAGCCAGGCACTGGAGACTGCATTAATCAGTACAGCAGACCAGTCACGCCCCATGGTCCCTGCGCTGATGGCACTGACCTTCCTGGGACCCAAGTCCCAGGCTCAGCACAGGAGCATGGGAGCTGGCAGCCACGCGGAGAGGTGCCTGAGTCCCCAGAGCTGGCGTGCTGTGACCTGGTGGATTTGTGGTGTGCTGTTCCAGGAGGCATGACTCGGGGGGAATGAATCGGCCGCAGGTTTCAGCCAGAGGTGGGGCGTGCTTGAGGCCGGGGCTGTCGGGGGTGAGCGCAGCTTCTCCTGGGGACACAGCCCGCCCGGGGGAGCACCATGTGGGGTGAGGTTCTCCCCACCCTTAGCCCCGATGACGTACCCTGGGTGCTCTGGGCGGGCGCTGGCCTTGCTTGGCCACGGGCCGCCCCCCGCCGCGTGTGCTATCTGGGTGCGGCGCTCCCAGGAGGCTCTGCGGCAGCTTGGAGGAAGAACGCAGGTGAGGAGCGTCTTCCCAGACCCAGAGCTTGGGAGGTGTGGGTGAAGCTTAGGAGAAGCAGGCCTGCAGGGCCGCACTCATCTCCAACACACCTGTCCATGCCGCTTGGCACAGGGCAGGCCGGGGGCCGGGCAGGGTGGGCACGGCACGAACCAGACATGGCCCCTGCCTTCACGGGGCTGACCTCAGGTCCTCGGGAGCAGGGGGCGGGGGGTTTACCTGACGTAAAGTGGAGTCTAGGGGAGCCACACAGGGAGGGGCCGTGCCAGTGCAGTGGGAGGCCACCATGCAACCCCAGGGCTGTCCTGCTCCCCGGTCCTGACTGTCCTTGGGACTCTGCTGCCCCCACAAGCCCCTCTGCCATTTCCCCCTTCACTTCTGGTCTCCTGCTCCAGCCCAGAGGCCCGTGGAGCTCAGCATCTCCTGGTCCCAACAGGCTCTGCAGGCAGGGCTGGGGTGGGCAGGGGCTGCTGCAGCTCCTGGGCTCACGCAGCACCCCTGCTCTGCTGGCCTGAGCAGAGAGAGGAGACACAAGACAAAGGCGTGGAGGAGAGATAGGGAAAGGGGTGAGCGGTAAGTAGGGTCAGGCAGGGGTTCTGGGGCGCAGGAAGGTGGGGCACTAGGACCCAAGACCGGGAGCTCAGACCCAGCGCCTGAGAGTGGCCCCCAGCCGGGAGCCAAGGAGCCCTCCCACAGGGAAAAGGGGTACATGCTGAGGCAGGGCGGGTGATGGAGAGACCCTGGTCAGTCCCGTCGCTCGCTTGTGAGTGCCTCCCTCCCGTGGACAGCTCTGGGGAAAACCCGCTGCCGGACGGACTCCAGACGCCAGGGAAACGCGTGGACGGGAACCCTAACTGCAGGCACCCCTAGCTTAGTCCCCGGCTGGGGCCTGGGGGGTGTGGCAGGGACATTTCCCTCCAACCCACAGGGACACAGAGGAACCCGCAGCCCGTTCCTTGAGGGGCAAGAACTGGCGGCGGTGGGGGGTGTCCTGACGCGTCTACCAGGAGACAAAATGTAGGGCTGAGTGCAGGCCAGGCCGGGAAGGCACAGAGATGGGCCTCAGGCGACCGCGGTCCCAGAGCTCCGTGTGTAGCCCCCAGAGGCTGACCTGGGTCCAGACCCTGAGCGGTGGCTTGGAGCCTTGGGAGTATCGCCAGGGCTCTCTTGGCTTACAGGAAGTTGGCCCAGGCAAAGCCTTCCGGGAGTCCCTTCCCCGAGCAGGCTGGCCCGGAGGCTATCGGTCCTCCCAACCTTAGCCCCTCTTTCCTGGGGACATTTCAGTGTGATAGCGTAGCTCCCAATGCCTACGGAGCGTGGCACGGCCTGTGGCTCATCCCCCACAGGCTTTCCCGTACACATTCAGCAAGGTAGAGGCTCTGGGAAGGAGCCTTGGTTCTAGGCTCTGGATGTTGTGTCCTAACTCCAGGCCCACTGATTGCATCTGTCCTGCCAGGACTGGGGTCCACGAGGACCCACTGACTCATCCACCCCTAGGAGGATGGGGCCCACTGGGGACTCCTGCTGCTCACACTGTCCTTCTAGGTCATCTTCTTCCAGATGCCCTGCTGCCTTCTTTCGAGGGGAGGGAGGGAGATTCAGGCCAAGAACACAGGGGAGCGTGGCGGACGGCGCCCAGGAAAGAGCAGACAGGGTGAGGCTGAGCGCCTGGTCCTAGGACCAGAGCCCACGAAGTCAAACCCAGAAGCTTCTGGTTTTAACCCCAGGAGGTAAATACCACCCCATGGCTTCCCTCACAGCCTGGGAACGCCCCAAGGCAGATGCCCAGTCCCCACGGCTGAACCTCAGAGAAAAACACAGATTAAGTGAGGGAACCCTGGGGAACACGGAGGGTGTGGGTGGGGTGCTCAGGTGTGTCCCAGGCCACCGGTCCACGCACCTCCGTCACCGGCAAAATCACAGTGATGGGGAGGGTTTGGGAAGCAATAAGACCCAGGATCCCAGGGCCGGGAGGCTCGAGGGCCTGGACTGAAAAGCCAGCAGCCGGCATGGCACAGGCAGGCTCCCAGGTCTGCCCGCCGTCCGGAGAGTGACAGGGGGAGGCCCTTCCCTTGGAGGCACAGCGTGGGCCAGAGGTACCACAGGTACCACACACCTGCTCCTGCCACCAGGCACTCTTCCGCCAAGACCACAGATGACGGCGGCCTGCAAAGCCCCAAGGGCACCGCGGGAGGGGCCAGGAGAAACCACCGGCCACCACCTCTGAGCTTCTGGCCTTCCAAGCCAGACCGGCCCAGCAGCCACTGGGGCCCTCCCGGGGTGTTTCCTCCCGGTTTGAGTGGCTGGGGGGGTGAGCCTGGGCTGCCCCCTTTCCCAAGAGAGACCATGGTGGACGCAGCACAGACTCTGAGGCTCAGAGAGTGAAGCTGCCGCCGGCCAGCGGGCCCACGTCGGGGGTGCCCTTGCCTCCAGCCCGGCAGCGCCATGAGCTCCACTTCCGAGGCACGTCCCTAGACCGGGGTCTTACCGGCCCGCCCACATCGACGCGGCCCTGCACCCTGGCCTTCACAGCTGCCGCCGTCCTGTTCAGGCCTATCCCTATGGCTCAGGCTTCCTCCCTGGCAGGACCTCAACCCCCTCACCCTCCCTTCTCAGAAGTCTCCTCCAGATCCGACCCAGTGTCCACCTCCCACCCTGGACCCACTGGGGTGCCGGCTGGACACCTGTGTCCCGAAAGCCCCTGCATAGTGCCGGGGGAGCCGTCCACCTAGAACGGCCCCTCCTGACCCTTCTCTGCCCTGCCACCAAGACAACAGTCCAAGAGCCCACGTCTGTTCAAGCCCCTCCCCTTGGTGACCCCTGGGGAGAGACCAAAGGCCTGGTTTGGCCTCCTCGGGCCTCCAATCTCCCTCTTCCCCCAGAAGCACTATCTGGGTAGCCCTGCCGCTGCTGAGCTCCATCTCCAGAAGCTGCCCCAGCCCCAGGCCCAGCCCCAGGGAGGCCTCCACCCGGTGCTCCACAGCCTCACGACCTCAGCACGGCCAGTGTGGGCTGCTGAGCCTGCTGCTGGCCCAGCCCTTGGTCGCCGAGGAAGGTCCAAGGAGAGACAACACGATGAAGGGGAGATAGCCCAGCCTGGCCCAAGGCCCCAGGGGCCCCGGGGTGGGCAGCTGCGGGCTCAGGGGCCCCCAGGGTCCAGAGGAAGGAAGTACACCCCCCTCAGGGGCAGGAGCTATCCCACTGCAGAAGCCCCCACCTCTGGCCCAGAAGGAGGGCTCCCTGGCCTTCGGAATTTCCTAAAGATTCAGTAGCAGGCAGCGGGCCTCTGGAGGCCCAGATGCTCACGATTCGTCCTTTGCTGAGCCCCACAGGGTCTTAGGGGCTGGGGGCCCACGGGTTCAGCAGCCACACCTCTTTCTCGCCTGTGCAAAGGTACAGCTAGCAGCCGTGAGCCCAGACTCCTGGGCCAACTGGCTGGTGGCCATGGCCCTGCCCTCTGGCCTTTCTCTGCCCTGACTGCTTGCGGTAAGAAGCTGCCTCATCACATCAGTGGGACTCAGGGCTTTGTCCCAGGGTCCCCAGCAGGCTACACGTGGCTGGAAGAAACCTGACGTCCGCAGCTCGAGCCGGGATGTGGGCTAAAAGGAACCCTTGACGCCGCTGCTCGACATTTGGCAAGTGCTCGGAAATGGACAGAAACCCACTGTCGCTCTGCTCCTGCACCTTGAGAACAAAATAGCCTAAAAGGGACCAAAAAGCTTCAGGAGCAGGAACCCTGGACAGTGGGGTCCAGAGGGAGCGTGCCAGGGTCCACGCCCTCCCGTCATGCCTGCGTGGACCGCAGGGCCCTGGGGCCTCCAGGCTCCCCCAGGTGCAGGAGAAGGTGGGGGAGTGCTCTAGGGGCTCAGGAGAAGGAGCTAGGCTTGGCTGCACAGGGAGGGGCCTGGGAACCAGGTCCGTGGGGTAGGGAAGGGGAGGAGCCCAGGCAGTGGGGAAGCCCCAGGGGTAACCGCTGACCAGGTTAGATCTCCTCTGGTCACTTTGGGGAACAGAGGGTCCTGGGGGTGGGGATAGGGCGGAGCTCCAGCCTCCAAGATCTGGGCAGGACTGCAGGCAGCCGCTGAGGTGAGGGGAGTGCTTAGTTGTTGGAGCTCTTGGTCTGTGGGGCTGAGCAAGAGTCGGGGGTCTGGCTGGTCGGGTAAGGTTTGGTGTGGTTTAGGGGCTCCAGAAGGCTGAGAGATGGCAGTGCGTCCCCTCGGGTCAGCCGAGGGGCCGTGGGAAAGGGGCCAGACCAGAAGGGGGTGAGGAGCTGCGAAGGGCAGGTGTGGCGTGTGGCCTGAGGCCGTGCACAGAGCCACCAGGAGGACCTGTGCAGGGCGGGCATGGCGGATTCTGGGTTCCAGGGAATGGCAGGCAGGGGGCGAGCCTGAGGGGGAGGCTGGGAGTGGGCCGGGCCTGGGGTGAGTCCTGGCTTACTTTTTCAGATGGGGAGACTGCGTCTCTCTGAGGTGCTGCCTGTCCCCACGTGAGACCACAATGCCACCACAGCAAGAACCTCCACATACAGGACAGTGAGGGCAGAGCTCAGCCCAGGGCAGGGGCGCTCTGCAGCGGGAGCTGGGTCAGCTCTGGGGGTCTGCCCTCAGGGTCTTCTTCATGTTGTCCTGAGAACCCCCCAGAGTCTCCACCAAGACTTGACTCTTGTCCCTTCAAGGGGGGTCAGCAATCCCAGACAGGGCAGGGGACGCGGACAAGGAGCTCATGCCGCGAGCCTTCTTCGATGTGTCCGGGTGAGAACATGGCTCTGGGCTTGCCCCAAGCAGGACACAGAGCTGACTGGAGCACACGGCCACCCCACCCTGCAGAAGGGGCCCTCAGGACAGGTCCAGGCACCGGAGACTTGCAAGGACGTGGCTCCTCTGGGTGAGTAACAAACTCAGGGACAGGCAAGAACTCGGGCCAGTGCACCCGCCTTCCGGCAGACTCTCCCCTCAGGGCCTCCTGGCTGGGGGGCGTGCTTGTGACTGTCACTGGAATTTCAGGTGCCAGTCTCCATGTCTGGGTGCTGGGGCAGGACTAGGAGAAGCCCCAGCTCGCAAAGAAAGCCCACGTCTGCATTACAAAGCCAGGGTACTCCACGTCCCAGGTGCCGACCCCCAGAGACCTGGGCGTCCACCCTGCAAATGTCCTCCAGGCGGTTTCACAGGAGACAGAAGGCGGAGGAGGACCGAAGCCCCGCCCCCCGCCCCAGAAACAGGTTGGTTCCAAAACCAGGTCGCTCCAGTGTGAGTGTGTGGACAGAGCTCGCAGAGCCCCATGGTGGGGCTGGACCTGTCCCGTAGGTGACCAGCAGAAAGTGGTCAGTGTCAGTCACCTCCCACGGCAGATGTGTTCGGAAGAGACACAGCGCGAAACCTCACGTGGGTGCTGGAGTTTTACTCTTATCAAGATCCCAGAAAGCCCAGTGAGGACAGAGTGCGGAGACCAGGCAGCCGGGGTGGGAGAGAGGAAGGGGAGAGGGGTGGTGAGCGCACTCAGGAATCAGAACGCAGAAATGAGAGCGACCTCCAGGGACGGAGGCCACAGAGCAGGGCACAGAGCAGGCGGTGCTGAACGGGACACAAGCTAACCAGGTACCCAAAACCCCAGGCCCCCACATCTCTGTAGGTTCCCCCCCAGAGCCTGACCCTCCTGTCCTGCTGAACACGAGGTGCTCCCGCCTCCCGGTTCCCAACTCCCTGCCTCCTGCCCTTCCCTGGGGGGGGCCCACACCCCCCCCCCCCCCCCCCCCCCCCCCCCCCCAGCTCCACCTAGTAAGTCCCACAGGCTATCACCCTTTCACAGCCTCCAGGAAGACCCTCCCTGGTGGGCCAACATGTCACAGCTTCGGTCCTCCTAAGCTCTCAAGAAGGCTGACCTTCCCATCACCTTGCCCCGGAGTCACCTGTGGTTCCTACTTGCTGGCTCACTGGAGCAGGTGAAGAAAAATCCCACAGACCAGGATTTTTAAAAGAGAAACTGTCAACGGAAAAAATCGCTCCTATACATGGTGTTTTACTGGGTTTAATCTTGAGTCCAAAGGCTTTCTTTCTGCCCTGGGAGCCAACTCGCACTGCAGCCCTGGACGGCAAGAGCCGCCCTTTCTCCCCACATCAAACAGCCCCACAAGCCGCAGACAGCACAGGGGCCTGGGGATGCCCCAGGGCAGGAGCAGCTCCGAGGTCTGCAGGCCTGGAAGAGGCAGAAGGGAGCCCCACACGAAACCCAGGAGCCTGGCCGCGCGGGGCTCCGGAGGCTGCGCCCCGCCGGCGGGGACCGTGTCACCCTCGGCAACCGCCACAGCGGCTCCGGGCCCGGCCAGGCTCGCAGTCCGCGCCTCGCCCTGCCTGACCCGAAGGCCTGGCTCCGGGGGGGCTGGCCGCGGGGCGGGGAAGACGGCAGACCCGGCGGAGACCCCGACCCCGGCGAACGCCGGCGTCGCGCTCCGTCCCGGGAGGCAGGCGGGTCCCGCAGTCTCCGCGAACCGGGCGGGGGGGCCAGCCGCAGGGGAAGTCGCGGCGGGGCGACGACCTCGAGACCCATCGAGCCCCGGGCGTCTTACCGATCTTGGCCAAGCTGGCCACGAGGATCCACAGCGCGATGATGTACGGGTCCTGGACATGGAGCCACTCGAAGGTGACCACCTGGAAACCCTGGCTGTGTCCGTGCGCGCTGCCAGGCCCCTCCTCGACGCCCCGCACCCGCGGCAGCGCGCAGAGCGCCGGCAGCAGCGCCAGCAGCAGCCCCCGACCGGGGCCCGCAGCCCCGCGCCCCGACATCGCCGCCCGCGCTCAGCAGCCTGTTGGGACGCGCATGGCGTGTGGGTCCTGCTGCGCTCGGCGGGACGCGCTGCGCCGGAGCGGTCGGACGTGCGGGGCCGTGAGCGCTGGCGTCGGGCGGCGCGCGTCCGGGCGCGCTCCGGGTGCGGGCTGCTGTCCCGGTCCCCGCCCGCCGGGTGGCCTTTAATCCGGCTGCCCCCTCCCGCCCCGGGGCGTGGCCTTCCCGCCCCCGCTGCGCGCACCCGAGCGCGGACTCCGCCGCACGCCCTCGGCACGCCCGCCCGGCCTGCACACGCCCACCCCCGGCCGCCGGTCGCCCTGACCTCGCCTCCCGGCGTCCGCGATCGGTGCCGTCCACCTCCCTCCCCCACTGGCCCGCCGGGTGCTGGAGGCGGGGCTGGAGGGCGCAGGCCCTGAGGTCTGCGAAGCCGCGTGGCGAAGCGAGGATGCGCAACCGCCTCGCTAGGAGCGGACGGCAGCGCCCGGGGCCCGGGGCCCCGCCGGCTTGGCTGGCGGAGGGTGGGCTCCCGGGGCCTCGGGCGCCCCTCAGTGGCCTTCGCTCAGCTCCCGAGTTGCCTGGGACAGCTTGCCCCAAGCCGAGGCTTATCCGTAGACACTGGATGGGGCTGGCCGACCCTGCTGGAGCCCTAGGGGACGTCCAGGAGGGGGCCAGCCCGAGAGCCTGCAGCCATGTCTCCAACACACATCTGCATTCCTAACAGGATGAAACAGCTTCCGAAAGCAGGTTCTTTCCCTCCAGACCAGGGGCGGTGCGGATCCAAGGCGTTCTTCCCTTTCCCATGCATCGTGGCCCCTGTTCCTCCCGCAAGGGACAGGACACCCTGCCCTTGGAGCCCGCTGTGAGCGCGGGAGTGGGGTGCTCCTTCCACCCCAGGGCTCGGCCGCCCTTGAAGCCCGAGCAGGATGTCCACCATAACCCTTCCTGCCCACACGGTACCCCACGATGGCTCACCCGGACACCGCAGACGTCAGGAGGCAAGTGCCCCCGTTGGTCCCTTCCCTAGCCCAGGCAGCTCCCTCTCCCGCTCAGCAGGTCCAGCGAGCGTGGGGCCGCCGCAAAGCCCTCTCGCCTTCACCTTCGTCCTCTCCACTTGCCCTGCCCAGCTCGGCTCTCGGGAAGGTCCAGTCCCCCCAGGATGCAGGTCCCTCTCTGACCTCCGAGCTGCCCTCCTGGGGACCTGTGCCGCTGCACCCCTGTCCTTCCCAAGGTCTTTGTCCCACAGCGGATGTCTCGGCTCGCAGGTGTGACGCGGAGCCCCCCTCCCTCCCTCCGGGCTCTTCCCCTCCATATCTTCTGACCGGCCCCCCCTCGGTTCCATGATTGTGCAGTCCGTGGAACGTCTGTTCCATGAGTGAGGGGCTCATGGCTGCGTCCCCCTTCCTGAAATGGCACCTGGCACACAGGGACACTCAGGGAAAGTTGGTCGGGTGGATGGACAGAGGCCAGGCAGGCAGGTAGGGGGGCAAGTGGGCGGCTGGACAGACGGAGGCATCTCCGGGAATCAGAAAGCATGTCAGGGTGCCAGGAGCTGAGCCGGACGGCTTCATTGCTTGCGTTCTGTCCCCCGTTTGCTGCTGGTGGGGGTGCTCCTCGGTAATGGAGTAGGGAGTCCGTTGAGATCCTGCCCAGCAGAGTGAGCTGGCTGGGTGGCTGGCACTGAATGTCCGGGCGACCTTTCGGGAGGGTGCTCTAGAGGGCGTCAGTCCTCCCTGGGTGTCCTTGGTGGACTGTCCAGATGGAAGGGGCTCTGCGGGGTCCCAGGATCCCTGGTCGAGGGAGGAGGGCTGGCGTGAGCCGAACACAGCGTCCGACCCTAGGGGCTGGGACTGCCTGCCAGGGTGGCCTTGTGTGGCCCATGAAGGGCTGGGGACTGGCTTCCCACTCAGCTGTGTCTCCGTTTCTCTCCCAGCAGTGTTCTCAGCCTCCTGCCCCGGACGTGCTGTCAGCGGGACGAGACTCCCCCAGCCCAGACACATGTCTCCGTTCTTCCCTCACTGTTGCTGAGTGACGCCTTTAGGAAGAACGTCCTCTTGGACGACGGTGGCCTTGCGTTGCACAGGAAGGTCCAGTTCCCATGGGAGCGGCGTGTGCCGTGATGCCCAAAGACCCTCCGGTCACTCCACCGTCTTGGATCTTTACCAAGAGCTTGTCCCAAGAGCTTGTGCCCTTTCTCCCTGGAGGGGCTGCTTCTGAGGCCCAGGGAGTGTTCAAGGGGTGGGGGAGCTGAGCATCGCCGCGCGGGCGCAGGAGTTGGGTCCGGAGGCTGGGCCTGGCGATCGGTCCCAGGCGGTGCGCGGCAGAGGCCGCAGGAAGGTCCCGGGGACCAGGGACAGGGATGCCCACTGCGGAGTCAGGAGCGAGGCTCTGAAATGGTGCCGGCTCGTGGGACTTCCTGGCAGGGTTTGTGGGCGAGTGGCGGATGAGCGCACCTGGGCTCCCGAGACGCTTGGGGCCCGACGGTGCCTCTGTGGGGGGCTTCGCTAACCCGCGGAAGTCGGCTCAGGGGTGTGGGACACCGCGCCCCCAACACCCACCCCTGGATGACCCCTGTCTCCGAAGCGCCCCCACGTGGGCAGGGGCCGCAGGCTGGGTGGGCAGCCCCACGTCTCCCTGACTGAGTCCTGGCTTCGGTCGGGGCTGCCGCAGCCCCGCCCCGGGCCGTCCACATCCACAGCCACATCCGGCAGAACTCTGCCCGACACCCCTCAGGGGTGTGCTGGGCGCCGCTCACGCCCCCGCGCGGCCGTGGGTACCTGGGGGCCTGGGAGCGGGCATGGTGGCGGGCGTCTTTGGACCTGTCCTCAGGACCCCGCGGTATAGGACGGTCTGATAATGCCTTCACCAGCCCTGCCATCACATGCTGCCTGCCCCTCCCCTCTCCACCCCTCCCCGGGGCCTGGGTCACCTGCAGGTTTTCCAGTAGGAACAGCGTCTCAGTCTGCCTGGGCCGCCAGAGCCAGTGCCACCGATGGGGGCTTACAGCGCAGAAGCCTGTCTCCTCACAGTTGGGGCTGGAAGTCCAGGAGCAGGGTTCTGACGGAGTCCAGTTCAGGTGGCTTGTGGGGGCCACTGTGTCCTCGGGGGTCTGTCCTCTGAGCAGGGACGTGGGGAGAGGGAGGGAGAGCTCTCTCAGCCACTTCTTATAGGCCGCCCCGTTCGATCAGGCCTCACCCTTACGACCTCACGAACCTTAATCACCTCCGAGAGACCCTGCCTAGATACTGTCCCAGCCGGGGTTAAGACTGACTTATGAATGGGGGGGTGCCTAGCACCCAGAAAGGGGCCGTGACCATGGGACATACCGAAAACAGATAAAATAATGCAAGTAACCAGTCCCAACCCCCTGCTCTCTCCTAAGCTTCTGTGAGCAACTGAACTTCAGAGAAATCAGAGAAATGTCACCTCTCATCTGTCACAGTGACTCCTGGTTATGAATTCCACTCCTGTGGTTTAGGAAAACATCTCGTGCACAAACAGACAAAAGTTCTGAACCTGTTTGGGCTTTAGGTGACAGCCCAGGAAGTCTGCTAAGTATTTACTGTAACTTTAAATCTGCCCACACGCCGGGGTACCTGGGCAGCTCAGTGGGTTAAAGCCTCTGCCTTCAGCTCAGGTCATGAGCCCAGGGTTCTAGGGTCAAGCCCTGCATCAGGCTCTCTGCTCATCAGGAAACCTGCCTTCCCCTCTCTCTCTGCCTGCCTCTCTGCCTACTTGTGATCTCTGTCTGTCAAATAAATAAATCTTAAAAAAAAAAATCTGCCCACACGCCGTCACCCCCACGAACTTACCTTTATACTCAAGGAATCACACCAGCTCTTTGTGAAGAGGGAAGGAGACCCGTGCTATTTCTCTCCAAGCCAGTAATTCTGTACGGGTCCTTCTCCCCGTGTTTGCTGAGCACATACTGCGTGCCTGGTGCTGTTTGCACAGACAGAGCCCCTCTGGGAGCCGGTCATAGCCATCACAATGGCGGATTTACCCTTTCGTAAGTGATGGCTGGATTGAAGTTGCATTTCTTACAAATCAGAGCCACCACTCTTCTGTGGTTGGCCTGCTGGTGCCTTTGTGGCCCTGGGTGAGCCTAGAGCCTGTGGAAACCAGCACCCAGCCTGCAGGTAAGCAGCGTCTGGGGACCCTGCTGGCTGGGCACACTGATAGCACACAGTGCCACCCAGCACCCCAGCCCCCACTGGCGTCCCAGATTCCTGTCTCCCCTGGGATGCTAACACCCTGCCAGGGACCCCCCCCCACCCCGAGCCCAGCACCCCTGCTCCACAACCTGCCCCACACCACTCTGCTTGGCCGGGTCGGAGGTCTAGGCCTGTCCTCCCTGGCTCTTAGGGACACCAGGGGTCTTCCGTGACCGTGGTTCCTGGGACTACTGCAGGATCCCTTCCCCCAACCAACCTGACCATTCCCTGGTCTGCCACCCAGCCCTCTGTCCACTGACCTCACACAGACCCAGGCACATCCTGGTGGTCTTGAACACAGGTGACCCCCTTCGTGGGAGCCCCATCTCCAGGCTCTGCCTCTTCCTCTGCAGGGTCTCAGGCTTCTGCTTCTTTCTGGAAGAGGGAGCCCTACTGTGGACCACACTCCCCGATATCCTCACACCGCCCGTCAGCTGTGACTTAGTGTGTCCCCACAAACAGCCCTGGAGCCCCATGCCGTCTGCAGGGGAGGTCCAAGGCAGACCACTGACCCTGAGCTCCTACAAAAAACCATCCAATGGGTCACAGGCTTGGACCTCCCAGAACCCTGCTCCCGAGGGCCTCCAGCTGCACCGAGAAACCCACCCTGTTCAGGAACACCCCAAACACGAGGCTTCACAGTTGAGCCCAGAACTACATAGGGAGGGTAACAGGGGCCCAGCAAGCTGGGGATATTCGGGGAGAAAGGTGGAGTAAATACTGGAAAAGCCACGCCTGCGGCCCTCGGGGGCCAGACCGCAGCACCCTCGGCGATGCGCCCGCAGAGGCGGGGAGATCGAGAATCCGCTCGAGGCAACGCCGGCAAGTCGGAGCGCGCGGACTGGAAGGAAGTGTGTGTCCCGCAGCTGCTCCGCGGCGTCCATAGACGTCAACAGGGACCCGGGTAAGGACAGGGGCATGCACGGGGGAGGGGCAGCAGAGCCGCCCTTCTGGGCATGTGGGATTGTGGCCTGCGCGGGGACCTGCGGACAGATGATTGGAACGAGGGAGAGTTGGGTGAGCAAGGCCACTGGCTTCAAAACCAGCCTTCTGCGGTCAGTTCTCCTTCCCCGCACAGCCACAGACTCGTCCGGAAGCGACAGTGCATTTAGACACACTGTTTACGTAGCATCAGAAACACAGAATACGTAGGGAAAAAATCTAATAAAAGATAGGCAAGGCACAGAAGAATTCTCCAGTGAACACTGGAAATACTAAACTATGAATTTAACTTTTCTAGTAGGTACATGACCATTCCAATTTTCTGTTTCTTTTTGTATCCGTTTTGGTAAATTTTATTTTCAAGGGATTGGCCCATTTCACCTAAAATTTCATGTTTATCAATGTAAAGCTCATCGTGTCCTTCTCGTGTCTGTAGGACTGTGCTGTGATGTTTCTCTCTCTCTCTTTTTTAAGATTTTATTATTTTTTTATTTGAGAGCGAGATAGTGACAGAGGTAGTGAGAGAGAGCCCGAGCGGGGGGAGAGGGAGAAGCAGGCTCCCCGCTGGCCTAGGAGCCTGAGGCGGGACTCGATCCCAGGCCCCGGGCCGAAGGCAGACGCCTCACGGAGCCGCCCAGGCGGCCGTCTCTTTCTGTTCTCACGTTGGCTCGCCTGTTCTCTCACGGATCCGTGTTTCTGGATCCAGTTCCCTTCGTCTTTTCACAAAACCCGACTTTGGTTTTGTTGACTTTCTGTC
Organism: Mustela nigripes; assembly: GCF_022355385.1. Taxonomy (NCBI): domain Eukaryota; kingdom Metazoa; phylum Chordata; class Mammalia; order Carnivora; family Mustelidae; genus Mustela; species Mustela nigripes. The sequence continues at coordinate 325,288 of NC_081568.1, forward strand.
TCCGATTCACACATTTCTTTATTCTTTCTTTCCTTCCTTGTTTGTATTTTGATGTTCTTTTTCTGGCTTCTTGAACTGGAAGCTCTGGTCATTGATTTTCAGTGTTTCTTTTTTAAGAAGCTGTAAAGTCCCTTCTACAACCACAGCGGTGCCTCTGCTGGTTTTCCTTCTTCACGTCAAAAGACTCCCTGATTTCTGCTGTGATTTCTTCTTTGACGTGAGTCACTCAGGAGCTGCTTCGTTTCCAGACACTTGGGGGTCGCTCCTGTCCCTTGTCGCCAAGATCTTGAAATTCCACACGGATGACGTCAGTCCTCCTAGATCTGTTAAAACCTGCTTCGTGACGTAGCATCTGGGCTTTTGTGGAAAATACCCGACATGCTCTGGGTGAGAAGGTGTGTTCTGGCTTGTCAGAACTGGGGTCCACGTTTGTCCATTCGGTCAAACTGGTTCGTCGTGTTCTCAGATCTGCTACGTCTGTGCTCATTTCAGCAGTAAAGGGACGCGGCAACGTTGTCATCTCAGCTGGTGGCTTGGTCATTCTCGGCTTGCCAGCTTTTGCTCTCTGTGACTTAAACAGGGTTGGTCTGTCTTCAGCGTGACGGGCTCGTTATCGTGCAGAAGGCCCCTCTGCTCGAAGACTCTTGCCCAGCGTCCGCTCTCACGGTCGCACGGCCGCCCCGGTTTTCCTGTGGTTCACACGGACGAGGTGCGCCTCTCCCCTTCTAACCCTCAGTCGACCCTTCCTTCTGGGTAAGGTGCCGGTTTGTGTTCCAGTCGTCACTTCATGTGCACTTCACGACTTTCCGGGACCGAGGGCCCTCCACCTGCTCAGTCTGCACGTGCGGAGGGGACCCCGTCTGCAAGGGTCCGAGACGAGCCGTGTGCCTGCAGACGCAGACGAAGAAGCGCCGTCACCCTGTGTCTCTCGCGCTCCTTCCCGCGCCCTGGGCCTGCCCACCTCCTGGCGCTGCTTCGCCCCACATCATTGTTCATCCAGAGCTCAGCCGACGCTCCCTGGAGCTTCTCCCACTCAGGTGATCACGCTGCTCTACTCCTTGGGCTCCCCCCGAGGCCCTGTAGCCCCCCGGAGTTCTGTCCCCGCAGGACTCAGAGCCTTTGGATCTGCCTCCTGTGCAGGTTTGCCATCTTCTGGGACACTTGCTCATGGCTCCCCTTCCTCCAAAAGCCCACCCTCTGGGAGGGAGACGCCACCGCTAAGGCAGTGCAGCCATCCCTCCAGCTGGAGCCCGGGGTGCAGAGCTGCTGATGGCCGGGGAGCCCGCCCGGAGAGAGCAGCTGGGAGCGGACCCGGAGCCGGCGGCCGGCTGAGCGAGCCGCCACCTCTCCGTACCTGAGGCCCTCCGCTAGCGCATGGAAAACGCACCCAGGGCTGTGGAGGGAACCCAGGCTCTGAGGCAGGGCTGTGCTCAGAGCGGCCAGAGACCGCAGATCTTCTTCTCGGGGCCGTTTGCGCCTGTGAATCCTCGCCCTTCGCTGTGGGAAGCAGGACCTGGGCCCTGTCACCAAGGGGGCCGCCCTCTGAGACCTCTGCACCCGGGCTCTGGGGACATTGCCGAAGAAGGAGGGAGCGGCTCAGCCTGGCGCCTGTGCCCCCCACCCCAGCTCAGATGCTCCCACGCTCTGCTTGCCACACGGGACCAGCCGTCTCTGCTTGGAAGGCTGATGCGGGATGCGCACGCTCCGGACCTCCCCTGGCCAGACCCCCGCCTGCCTCGGGCGAGGTCTGATTTTGCAGACAAGCCTCAGTTTCCCCTACATAGCTGGACCCGTCTGCACCCCGTGCTATGCACCGCTGTGGGTCCCTGTCCCTGAGACGGGCTACCCAGGGGCAGTTAGGCCAACCTGCTCCCCACCCCCCAGGCCTTCCCAACAGGACAGTGCATGGCCAACGCGTCAGCGGGAGGAGTCCACGGGCTCCCCCGAGGCTGCTGGAGCTGGGCCAGGTCCCCGGGGGCCCGACGGCCCCTGCCCTCCCTGCCCAGCCCAGAGCCCCACCTCACCTGGCGATCGATAGCATCAGGCCAGGCCCAGAGCAAACACACAGCCCGAGAGGCTGGAGACAATAGCCGGACAGGGCTGCGTGGGGCCGCTGGGCTTTGTCTGAGGGCCGATACGGTGTGTGCTGAGGGTTTAGGAGGCTCGCAGGCCCCGAGCCCCGTGCTGGCCGCCCGGGGGAAGCACAATGCACATTGTGTTCCTGCAGAGGCTGCCGCTTGCTGCCGAGCCCAGGGCTTTGGGTGCTCTCGGACGAGCCCCATTCACGGGGCTGGACAGAGTCTTGTTAACATGCTCACTCCTGATAGCGTTTCTTCTAAAAGGAATCCAGGGAGATTTCTGCAAAGAATGGCAGTTCTGTTGCTGGGGCTATCGGCAGGACTCCTACGAGCGCACGCGGAAAACGGGCCATTCTCAGGCGCTTGTCCGTTGACTTGCACCCCTCAGTGTAAGCAGTGGCTTCAAGTCTGGTTGGCAAGGTCCAGATTTGGAAAGAACTGGAGGTCTCAGAGCAAGCCCTGGGTTCAAACACCCCAGAGGGTGCCGGGGAGACCCGGGGAGCCTGGAGACTTGTCCTTGTGGGGGCGGGGGCATGAGCCTGCCCCCTCCTGCTGCTGGAGAACGTGCTGGGAAAGCCGGGAGGGCTGGGCACCTGCAGGGGGGCGGGCCCTGGGCAGGGGACTGGAGCCCGGGCTGCCTCTGCCTACGGCGCAAGCTGGGGCTGGGGCGGCAGTGCGTCCCCTGACCCCACTCATGTCTCGTTTCCACATGTTATGCCTCCCTAATGGATGTCCCAGGACAGGGACGGCAGACGCGGGTCTGGCCCTTCAGAAGCACAGCGCAGAGGGCTGTCCTCAGCAAGTACGTGCGTAGGATGGCTAGTGTGTCGCTGCTGCCCCCGGAGGCCTGTCACTAGCCCCAGTGGGACCCTCACGTGAGAAGTATGGCACCAGTGTTCTGTGCCTCTTGCCGTGGGGCCCTGTCCGTGGGTGGCTCGTAGTAAGCCCAAGTCAGGGCCCCACGGGGACTCGAGTGGGTACCGAGGCTTGCTGACCAGCGTCTAAGCTCAGAAGCGCTGACTGTGAGCCCCCAGCTGCCCCCGCCCCCGACGGCTGCTTTGCCGGGCCGCAGAGCACCGGGCCGAGAGCAGAAGTGTGGGCGCAGGGCTCCCCCAGAGAACGACCAGGAGCCTTCGTCCAAGCCAGCAGCATTCACCTGACAGTGGAAAGTTTTCACAGAGAGGAATGTGTGGTGGGGAAGGCGCATTCCTACGAGAGCATTTACACAAATTAGCCTTTCAGATGGGAGTGCTGCTCATGCAAGACCTGGCTGGCACGGAACCGCTTCTGGGGGGACTCTGTGTCCTGGGGCACAGCGTCAAGGTCCCAGCACACGCATGGGCCCCCTCCTGCCCCCGGAGAAGCTGGCTTGCCTCCCTCAGGAGGGCAGAGGAGGAGGAGCTTGCTCCCACCCCGCCAGCGTCTGCTGGGGCCGCCAGGGAAAGGGGACTCGCTGTCCTGCTCAGCTCCCTGGGCTCAGTGGCAAGGCTGTAAGCCTATGCCCACTGCCCTGTCTCTGGAACAGGGCTCAACCCGGCCCCCAGGAGGGGGCTGACCCTGCCTGGGGGACTCACTAGTGCCCAGATAGGAGGGGCCCCCAGCCCTGGGAGTACCTCGGTCCCACCTAGACTGTCTCCCCCACCCTGCTACTCACTGGGACCTCCTGGGCCCTGGGAGCCTTTTGAGCCTCCTGGCCCTGGGCAGGCCTGAGCCGGCCCTGGGAGGGAAGGTCTGGACACTGCAGGGATAAGTGTCTCTCCCTGTCCTGGGGATGGTCGGGCGAACTCCCTTTGGGGCCTGGGCCCTGTCACCCAGTCCCCCTGACATGGGAGGCACCCCCACCCAGGGGGCCATCCCGTGTTGGTCCAGACTTGCCAGAGCCTACCTGCTTGTTAGGCCCTTGCGAGAAACACCCCAGAACAGAAATAAGCCCCGTGGAGAAGCCCAGCCTGCTGGAAGGAGGGGACCCGAGAGAGGCTGTCCGGTCCCTAAAGACCCAGGCATTTGACTGAAGGGAGCGGTCAGGGAGCATGCACTGGCCCTCTGGCCTCCTTGGGGAAGGGTCAGCGGTCAGGACAGAGCCAGAGGGAGGGCAGTGGCCCACATGGTCATTTCCAGGCCCCCAGACTCCCAGCCTCAGTCCCTCCCCTCTCAGGATGCGCGTTGGATTCCAGAGGACACGGAGGCTGGGATAGCAGGTCTGGGTGCGTGTCCCATAGGACTGTCCCCAACCAGGGGCTCCGGGCGGCAAGGGTGCGGAGACGGCCATAGCTGGGGCCCCCGCCAGGCTCTGCGGGCACCGACGCTTCGCCCTGCCTGTCCCCTTGGGACACCTCACAGACGGCTTCAGCACACAATCTGTCACGGGGTCCTTATCAGGGTCTCCCCACAGACGCCTCCCCCGGGAGGAGAGGTGTGCGGGCCTTGCTGGCTCCACACCCACAGGGCAGCAGCCCTGGGCTTGTCCCCAACTTGTCCCCAGAGGCAGTGAATGTGAGTCCCCACCGTCTGCAGGGCCATCGGCACGGCTCTGGAACACAGCCGCCCCGGCCCAGGCCCCAAGGCTCGCTGGACGCTCGCTTCACCGGCTGGCTGCGACACAGGCTTTCCTGGGGGCTCATGGAGCGCAGCTGGGCACGGGGGCTTTCTCTGCCTCAGTTTCTCAGTTTCTCAACTTCAGTAAAATGAAGGTGAAACCAGGGGTGCACTTACCTTTTCGCAGGGGGAAACAGAGGCACAGAGAGATAGCAGGTGACTGCTGGCCCTCACTGCTCTCTCTTGCCCTGCCCTGTACATGGGGAACCTCGGTGTCCCCGGGTGCTAGGAGCCTGCACCAGCTGGGTTGGGACTCTCACGTGCCAATGCCCAGCTTGAGGAGGTGAGGGGGAGGCATGCCAAGTCCCTTACCCCGAGGACCATTTGGGGTATTGGATTTGGGGGTTCCTCATCGCCACAGGTTCCGGAGGCTCAGACTGGAGCCCAAGGGCCTCTTCGGAGTCCAGCTGTGTCCCTTGTGGCCTCCCCTGCCAGAGATGACCTGCTCCATCCTGGATCTGCTCCATCCTGGATCTGCCCCTGGGGCCCATGTCACCCCTCCCTCCCGAGACCTCGTGGGGCAGAACCCAGAGCCCGGCCTCGAGCACCCAGCTGGGGTGTGCAGCAAGAGCACCTATGGCCACGGGCTGTCCTGGGCCACCCTGGCTGGGCCGGGGTCACCTGTACCGTAAAGGAGACGCAGCTGTTGTCGGGTACAGCCTGGGACTTCTTTCCAGAAATAGTTGCCGGGTTTATGGAATGGGATCCTGAGGAAGAACCGGGGACCCGGCAGCAGCTGAGTGCTGGCCCGGGAGAGGGTGTGGAGGGAGTGAGGGGCGCAGGAGCCGCGCCCCTGCCCCCAGCAGCCCCCCAGGTAGGCCGGCACCCGCAGGAAGGCCCCTGCAGCCGGCCCCGGAGATCTGAGGTGGGAGGAACACATAAAGTCGGGGTTTTCCTCGCGGTTTGCGTGTGCTTCCCTGACCGGCTTCAGCCACACCCCAGGGTGGGCGCTGCTGTCCCAAACCCAAGCCGCCAGCACACACCAGCCGTGAGTGTGGATTTCAGGAATAATATTTTCAAAACTCAATCTCTCCTGCACTTGCTGTGTGTGTGCTTGTGAAAACAAGGCTGTTTCCTTTGGATATGTGCGCGGGCCAGCCCTGCATAAGAGCTGGGCCCCTGGGCCCCACAGCCTCGGCCGGGCAGAGGCCCGCCCGCAGACTCCCCGAGCTCCAAGAAATGAGAAGAGAGGAGGCTCCCTTGTCACCTCCCTGGCATGTAGTCGCCCAGGGACTGGGTTTCAGTCATTCTGGACTCCGGCGCCATCTCGAACGTGCGGTGCTCTGCCCGCAGCCGGCCCAGCTCTGCGGTGCGAACCGTTGCCCGGGGTTCTTGAGCATCTGCCGATTTTTCTGTTTGGGACCAAGGTGGCCCTTACTTAACCGCCTGCGGCATTCACACAGACCCGCCAAGAAACACCACGCTATGCTCTGGGGCGCGCGGGACCCCACGGCCGACAGAGACACGGGCTCAGCATCTGGCGGCGGCGTGGGGGGCCGTCAGGCTGCGGACCGAGCCCTTGGCCGGCTCCGTCCCGGAGTGAATATGCCCATTGTTCTGCTCCCACTTCCCTATTTGGAGATCGGGTATTAAATACACAGAAAAATAACAATAGGTCTGGCTGCTGCCCACCCCTGCCACGCCCCCCCTTCACCCGATACCCCTGGGAACCCAGGCGCAGCTTGGCCTGGCCTCCACCGGCTACACCTCCTAATCCCATTTTAAAGCAAGGAAGCTGAAGGCTTCCACGATTCCCTACAAATCACACACTTGCAGAAGCAGGGCCCTGCCCTGCCATGGCCCTGCACTCGGACGTTCTCCCTCTGGGGCAGCTTATGTGGAGAGAGGGCCTGGGGGAGTCCTGCCCTGCCACAGACCAGCTGTGTGGCCTTTGGGGACTTACTGAACCTCTCTGGGCCTCATCCATCAGACAGAGTGATGACAGCACTCAGCCTCCTGGCTCCGTGACTGTCCGGTGTCAGACGTGGTGAACGCAGGAGCGGGCGGCTGTCTGTCCAGACAGAAGGCCGCTTGTGACGGTCCTGGCGAAGCCCCTGCCCAGGTGTGAGGTGATAGCAGAGCTTAGCCAGAATGCAGCACACCGGCCGGCCAGTGTGCCCAGACGGCCCTTGCTAGTACGTGTCCTGTGAGTGGACAGCACGCCCCCAAGCCCAACTGCCACCTCTTCCTGGCACACCGTGCCTGCAGGCCCCAGCTGGACAGCACTGCAGCTCCAGGGACATCTGCTGGAAGAAGCAAAGGCCTAAGTGGGCTGGCTTGGGCAGCAGCAGTGGGGAAGCCCAAACCCAGGAACTTACTTCCCATCACACAGCAGGTTTCCAAAGACAGAGAGTGAGAGCCAGGACAACGTTCAGCCTTCCCCATCTCCCTGTCTATGGACCGAGTTACCCCCGGATGCCCAGGACCCCCACAGCACAGAGCGCTCCCAGCTACCCCAGCCCCCCGCCTACAGGTGCACAGGCAGGGGTGGGCTCCTCGGGCGAGAGGGCTTCCTGACTTGCAGCAGGGGGCTGGCCACTGATTATGAAATGTCTGACAACATCCAGAGCTGCTTTTTTTTTTTTTTTTAAGATTTTGTTTATTTATTTGACAGACATCGTAGGTAGGCAGAGAGGCAGGCAGAGAGGTGGGCGGGGGGGGAGGCAGGTTCCCTGCCGAGCAGAGAGCCCAATGCAGGGCTCGATCCCAGGACCTTGGGACCATGATCTGAGCCGAAGGCAGAGGCTTAACCCACTGAGCCACCCCGGCACCCCCAGAGCTGCTTTCTTGACACCGTGACACTCAGGGTGCGATCTGAGGCGTGTGACAGCCCTGCTTGGCTAGAAACTGCACACGCTCGCAGGTCTTCTCCTGGGGCCTTGCTCTGGGGTTTTCCTCATGCCCAGTTCCCATTGCCCCCACACCGCCCCTGTGCTGGGCCCCAAACGTGTCTCCAGAGTTGGCACTGTCCACCTGCCGCTGCCCAGGAGACAAAGGCAGGCAGGTGAGGACCCAGCTCACGAAACACATCTTCCTGGAGAGCTGTCCTCGCGACTGTGACCGGATGTCGGAAACAAAGCCGGTACATCTGTGTGCCCCGAAACTGCGCACGAGGAGCTCTGCAGGTCTTGGAGCAGGGCCCTAGGCTGGGGTTCACCTGCGGCGACGGGTCACCTTCCACTGTTCCTTCCTGTATCAGCTCGTCTGAGGGCGGCTGGGCCCAGAGGCTCGGGGGAGCTCTGCCCGCCTCCCGGAAGGGTGAGGGGAAAGCCGTGGCCTTGACCCAGGAGAGCACTCCTGGCTTTGGCACAGAGTCCCTGTGTGGATGGAGCGACCAGAGGTGGAGGGTGGGGCTGGGGAGAGGGGCCCCTGAATTGTTCCTCTCCACTTACTTGGAAGGCTGGGGCCCCACCCGCCATGCCCTACCCCGCCCTGGAGGATTATTCTGGGGAAGAGCAGGTGTCAGCACTGAGTCAGCTCCCCTGCTCCCCACGGACAGCCAGGCCCATAAATGGGTGGTGTGCCACATTCCCCAAACCTGGGACAGGCCGGGAGGTGAGCCCCATCTGCGGCACAGCCTATTCTCACCTCAAACGCCGGATGCCATGTTGACCTGTTGGCAGGAAAGGAATCTTCTGTGCTCACCCACTCGCTCCCTGACCTTGCCTCCGGGGATGGCTGTCTGTCAGCCAAGAGGGAGATCCACAGAGATGGGAAGGCCTGGGCTCCTGGGGCTGGGGGCTGGGGAGGAGGAACCTATGCAGACAGGCCCATTGTCAAGGCTGCAGCCCTTGACAGGGGATGTAAATACAAAATAGGAAGAATAAAATCACCCCTGAAACAGTCAATACCGCCCTGTGCTGAGACAGTGCCCCAGAGCCGGGGACAAAGCTGGGTGCCACCATGCGTGGAGCCCCAGGGCCGAGCAGCCCTGGGGGGCTCCCTGCGCCCGCCGACTCCTCCCACCCTGACCTTGATGCCGCTCACAATGAGAGCCCGCTCTTATCGGTGTTTCCCTTCTTCTCATTAAACCCTTATCAAACAATAGCTCTGGCACTGGTGAGATCCCCATGCGGTTCAGAATTATATATTAACCTCTGCTAATTAATGTTTATGCGCCTGTTTCGGGCAGAGGGTGCCTTGGACCACCTCTCATAGCCTTTATGCAAAGGCAGCCGCGGGCCATGCCAGACTCGGGCCCCGGGGCTGGACCGGCCAGGGCGGCTAAAACCCTGAGACTCCCCTTCCCTGCCCGTCTGAGCCCCTGTCCCCCGTTCCAGACACTTCTTGGGCCTCCCTTCTGAAAGCAGCAGGAGCAATGTGGGGGTCCCTCTCTGGGCTGTTTTGTTGGCTGCACCAAAGGTCCATCTCCCCCCCAGCCCACGGCTGAACGCTGGGTCCTCCCTCGGAGTCCCTCCTCTCGTCCCTCCTCCCCCTACCCCCGAGGGTTCTGAAGCCATTGCATGGTCACCCAAAGTGATACCAATGACCCTAACAACAGCGGCAACCAGACAGGGTGGTGAGCAGTGGGCCGAGGCGTCCTGAGAGCATCTCCTCCTGGCAAGAGCTGACCCTTGGCCTCTGCAGGGGCGCCAGCCTTGTGGGGAGGGTCTGGTCAGAGGAGCGCTCTGTTCCCAAGCTGTGCTGAGGCCAGGGGCACCCCGAGCTTGGGGAGCTTGCCCGCTGGGGGGCCGAGGGCTCAGGAGGCTGTCCCGGGACCTGGGAGGAGCTGAGCAGCGAGGGACGTTGTGAGGAAGGACAGCAGGGCAAAGGCACCCAGCGGTGACCCAGAACCTGGCCTGCTTCCTGTGTCAGCAGAAATCCTGTGTGCCGGGGCCTGCGGGGGCTGTGGGCGGAGGTCAGGTGAGGAGGCCTGCTGGGGCCGCGGGGGGGCCTCGGAGGTAGGCCTGGGGGGTTGGGGGGCGGTGAGGGGGCTGTAGGGGCAAGGGGGGGTTGGGACTTGGGGGAAGGGAGGAAAGGTGGGGGTGGGGGAGGGTGTGGCTGCGGGGTCCCCGACTGAGGTCACCCCAAGTCTGACACGGGACAGAGGCCTTGCTCCAGCGTCTGAGGCACCCCTATCCCAAGCAGCACGACCGGGCCGGTGGGCGGGGCTGCGCAGCCGCCTTCAACTGCGCCCCGTGCAGCGTCTGACCCCAGCCCGACGTCTCACTGCCTCTGGGCGCTTTGTCCTTCATCCTCTGTCCAGCCGGCCTCTCCAGGCCTCCGCTCCCCGCTCCCCTCCAACTCCTCCCCACGAGAGCCCACGGTGGGGGAGGGGGGAGGGCGGGGCCGGTGGGGGCGGGGCCGGTGGGCCCGAGGGGGCGGGGCCTTGAGGGCCCGAGGGGGCGGGGCCTTGAGGGCCCGAGAGGGCGGGGCCTGTGAGGGCCTTGGGGATGAGGCTAGGGAAGACCAGGGCTTGGGGGTGGGACCAAGGGTGATGTGGTTTGGGGGCGGGGTCTGCTCCGAGGACCTGGTGTCTCCCCTGAGGCCAAGCCTGTGAGGCGCAGGGTCAGGGACACTGGGGTAAACTGCCCGAGGTCATGATGCACTGTTCTGTCTCACTGCATTGGCGGAGTCCCCGCGGCTGCGTTTTGTTGGGGATTCCCAGGGAAAGGGACTGCGGGGGCTTCGAGCACGCGTCTGGGACACCAGCCCTGTTATCACTCAGGGCGCGGGAGGGGCGGCTGGTCCAGACCGACTCCAAGATTCCAGGAGAAGGAGGGTTGCTAGTGCACGCACGTCCCTCCCGGGAGCCCATCCCTCCACGCCAGGCTGGATGTCCCAGGCCGGGTCCCCACACACAGGTCCCACCAGGTGCAGCGCAGGCTAGGTCGGTGCCCATCTGGCCCTGACTTCCACAACTAAGCGGATGCTGTCCTCGAAATGTCGCTATGAGTCTCATCACTGACGGGCCTCTTGGGTTCCCGCCTGGGAGCACCAGCTCCCCCAGCAGCCTGTCCTCCTGCCTCAGGTCCTCCGGAGCTGTGGGGTCTGCGATGTGGGCTCCAGCCATGGGCCCCTGAGCTTTGCTGTGGCTGGAGAGCCTGACACCTGGATCGCCTTCCCTGAAGAGAGTAACGGGCTTTCGGTGAGGAAGTTAGAGACCTGGTGGTCTCAGGCTTAAGGCCAGGTGTCTGCAGACCCCCCAAGGCACACTCAGCTCCTCGGGGCGCTGCAGCCAGGATGGGCCCATGGGGACGGCTGTGCCCGAGTCCTGCCTGCAAGGCTGCGTGAGCGCTGCTCCAGACACAGGCCCCACTCACCCAAGACCTCCTCCTGAAGTGTCAGACCCATCCCCTGACCCCACACGGGGCCATGTTTGACTTCAAAGCAAAATTTGGATTCATTCCCGGAGAAGCCCCTGCTAGCCACTGATCCATGCGAGGGGACGTTCAGACGACCCGATTTCTGAGTCCTCGCTCTAAAGGGGAATGGCAAGTGTGGGGCAACTCTGGGCTACAGCGGTGACAAGCTGGGGAGGGGGTGTCACACAGGTGTTAACATCCAAGTGTGCAACCTATTTATGGATTAGGATAACCGAATTCCAGAGTTTATATGGAGAAGCGAGAGACCCAGAACAGCAAGCACAGCACCGCAGGAGATCAAAGTCCAGGACGACACTCGCCGACTTGGAGACTCACATACACCGCAGTCACGGAGTCGGCGCGGGGCTGGCGGAAGGACAGAGCTGCCAAGACAGACCCGCAGGAGCACGGTCCCGACCTCGCACAGAGGAGCGAAGACCGTCTCCGCCGCGAGCTGTGCGGGAACGGCGGGGCGCGCGGCAGGAGGAGCGGGACACAGACCTCACAGCCCTCAGGGCGTGGGCCTCCGCGTGCGGGCCTCGGTGGCAAATGCGGGGTCGTAAACCTCCTAGAAGACGGAGTAAGGGGAGACGCGGCGGGCCCCGGTTTGGTGGTGGCGTTTGAGACGCAGCACCAGCGGCGCGACCCGTGAGAGGCGCAGCAGAGGAAGTGCGGCTCGCGGACCGTCTGACCGCCTGGTCCCCGGGAGACAGAGACGAGGGAGCGAGGAGACGGGCGCGGGCCGGAGACACCTGCCGAGACATGTCTGACGGAGGAGAATGATCACAGTCCATGAAGAACTCTGAGGACTCAGCAGTAAGGACACGAGCGATACTATTAAAAAATGGACCAAAACCCTTAACAGACGCTTCACCAAGAAGATGTGCAGAGGGACGGCAGGGAGTCCCGTGAGAAGACGCGGCGCCTGGTGCTTGCCCTCCCCAGCAGAGTCCACACAAACGCCGCCACAGAGCCTTGCGGCGGCTCCGTCTGGAGTTGTCCAAACGTGGAGGCAACCAAGATGCCCTTCAGTAGGTGCGAGTTCGAGAGAACCGGGGTCCTTACGGGTGATTCGATGTCACTGGGGTCCTTGCGGGTGACTCGACGCCGCCCAGCACTAAAAGGAAGCGAGCTAGCACACCGTGAGGACATGGGGGACACATGTTACCGACGGAAGCCCGTCTGACCGGGCTGCCTACGGAGCGCTCAACGCTATGACATTCTGGAAAAGGCGAAACTGTGGAGATGGCCCCAAGACCAGTGGCTGCCAGGCTGTGGCGGGGCCGGGCAGGTGAGCAGGGAGAGCAGGAGGGCCCTCAGGGCCGCGGGAGGACACTAACGGCAGAGGCTTGTCACCACATGTTTGTCCAAACCCACAGAGTGCCCACAGGCAGGAGTGAGCCTGATGTGACCACAGACGCTGGGCGGTGACCGTGACACGGGCTCATGAGGGCTGACAAGGGCGTGACTACTGATAGTGGAGATGGCTGTGCATGTCGCGGCACAGGAGACAGATGGAAACCCTTACCCCTTCATCGACATATTTGGGTGAACCTAAAGCTGCTCTAGAAAAATTCAGCCTTGGAAACACAGGAAAAGACAAGAATAAGTGTGTCTAGCCGGGATAATGGGGTGTAGTCAGTCCCCAAGGAGGAGCAGAACTAGGCCATGGGCGTTCTGAGAGGGTGACCGTCGGAGAAGGACAGGCAGGGACATGATTCTCAGTTGCCCCTGCTTCCGGGCCACCTCCCTGGCCCCATCCAGGTGCTTGGGGCCCTTGGGAGGCTGATGGGTCCTTTTAAAAGGGGGGTGGGCCCCAGCCACCTGCTGCTGGCCCCCTGGGGACCCAGCCCCACACTGCCACCTCGGACCCCGCTCCGGCCTCCGTGGGGGCCACTCTCCCTCCAAGCCCACCTCGACAGCCTCCCCCCATGGAGATGGTGCCCCCAACCCTCCCGCCTCATGGGCCTGGCACCTGTTCTCTCCTCCGCATACCCGTCTCCCACTCCCTCGGGGCTCCGCGGGACAGGGTCTCTCTGTGTGGCTCGGTGCTGATACCCTAGCACCCGGAGGGGTCCCTGTAATACTTAGGGTTGCACTGCCACCTGTTTACTAGGGAGACACACCGGGAGCTGCTCAGATGACCCGGGGGTACGGATGTCTTTGTGGTTTCTGCAGGTCCACTCTCGGCGGCGGCGTGCTGGATGCAGGGTGGAGGCAGGGGCCCCAGTGGGGCGCGGGGGGATCGGCAAAGAAGCCAGGGGGGCACCTCCGTGAGCAGAGAGACCCCAGGGCTCCTTGAGGCCATCTGGGCCGCACATGGAGCTCAGGAACCTTCTCGCGGCTGCTCTTCTGCGACCCAGAGCCCCATCCCGTGCTCCAGGGGCCCGTAAGCACCACTTGCAGGGCCCTGCTACGGTCCGCGGCCCACCCGGGCCACTGACCACACTCAGCCTGCCCTCCGATGGTGGCAAGGGCCCGGTGCGCGCCCAGAGAGAGAGGCACAAGACCTGGGGAGCAGACCTTGGTCCCCTGTGGCTTACCCCATCCTAATCAGCAAAGGAAAGGATGTGGGTCCAGAATAATTAACGAAACCAGGTGTCGTGCCGTTCGAACAAAGGAAAATCGGCAGTGGCGGGACCTCAGCAAGGAGCAGGACCGTCTCACCATCAGGGCTCCTGCCGCAGACCCCAGGACCCGACATCACTTTCTGATCACAGCTTCTGCCAGCTGGGCTCACAGGAAGGCCAAGGGCTGGTGTGGGGGGCGAGCTGGAGGGCAGAGCTGGGCCCGGGCCTCTGGGACTTCCGCGTCTCTCTCCGGCTCCGTTCTCTGGGCTCCCTTAGTGTGTGAGGGGGTGGAGGGGGCAGGCGGCGCCAGCCCAGCCGTGACCAGATACTGGGGTTCCAGAAGGCAGAGCCTGGCACACCCACCCCCTGGGAAGTGAACAAACAGTGGCCGGACCCCGTGGCCCTTCTCCCTGGGACAGGAGCTGTGGCAACACGTGGGCCTGCTTCCGTGGCACCCCTGATGAAGGGCTGGCGTGGGGCGCTCCTCAGGGAGACTCGGGCTAGCTGTGACCACCCAAGGGCACCTGCCCCCGGTGCTCATGGGACCTGTCCAGCCTGGCTTAACCCAGCAGGCCTGACCCTCGGGGGCAGGGGTGTCCCTCGGGGGCTGCAGCTGGGCGGCCGAACCGCATGCGGGCAGCCGTGCTACTGTTTACTGCGCTGGCCACCCGGCCCCCTTCTCGTGGCCCCGCTCCCGAGCGAAGAGAGCGCCACACGTTTCCCTGAGCGTCTCTGCGGGTCTGAAGTCTCCAAACCCATTAGCGAGAAATGCACGGGGTGGGCGGGTCTCGGGAGAGTGGCCCCTGGTGGGGTGGCCGGCCTTAGGGTCAGTCACAGCCACAGCAGGAGCACAAGTCCGAGTGTGAGCGGGCGATCCGCTGAGGACGAGCGGGGAGCTGACTGGTGCTGGGACGGACCCGCAGACCTCGTTTTCAGAGACCCTGCCTAGGGCGCCTGGGGGCTCAGTGGGTTAAGCCTCTGCCTTCGGCTCCGGTCATGATCTCAGGGTCCTGGGATCGAGCCCCGAGTTGTGCTCTCTGCTCAGCGGGGAGCCTGTTTCCCACCCCCCCCACCTGCTTTTCTGCCTGCTTGTGATCTGTCTGTCAAAAAAAAAAAAAAAATGTAAAAAAAAAAAAAAAAACAAATACCAAAAAAACACCCCTGCTCACCGGGTGCTACTGTGCCCACATGTGGCTGGACACGTGAGTGGACAGAGCCCGGAGGACCTGCACTGCAGGCTGTGGGTCACCTCAGGGTGGAGTGGCTCCGTGGGCCTACCGGTGACAGTCTGTGGCCAAGACAGTCCCCCTGCCCCCGGCGTGTGACCGCTGGCCATACTGCATGTGGGTGGCTGTCGTGGGCCGCAGACCCAGCTCTGTGAATGGCGACCAGACCAGACGGGGGCAGAGGCTGGGTTTCTGCTGAGACAGCTCTACCCTTGCCTTCCGGAGTGGGGAGGGGCTCCTGGCAGCCAGGCTTCTGGACGTGTGTGCCGGCGAGCTGCACAGGTGGCTTCTCAAGAACCTGCTGTCTGGGGCACCGGGGGTCTCAGTCGGTGAAGCCTCTGCCTTCGGCTCAGATCCTGAACTCTGGGGTCCTGGGTTTGAGCCCCACATTGGGCTCCCTGCGCAGCAGGGAGCCTGCTCCTCCCCTGCCTCTGCTGCCCCCCTGCTCGTGCGCCTGCACTCGCTCTCTCTCTGTCTCTCAAATAAATAACTACAGTTTTTAAAAGAAAAAAAAGATCCTGTTGTCCACAGCAGCCCCTGTTCCGGACGTGCTGGTGAAGCCCTTCCAAGACGCGCAGGTCCGCCGCTTGCATTCCCTCCTCCCCACCTGGCGCTGGCTTCGTCGAGCACATCATCGCCCACGCTTCGCCGTGCCTCGGGCCTGAAGAGCTGAAGGCACCACGGGGACAGGGGGCCCTGGGGGCTGCTGCTTCCCATGCCGCTCGAGGCGGCGAGGACCCATGTCCCGCAGAGTAGGGCCTGGACCCGGAGGAGGGCAAGGTCGGGACGTCTCCGTCCTGCCCCTCGTGCCTGTGGCTCATTCCTCTGGTTCCCAGCAGGCCCGGCCACCGTGGCCTTTGGCAGCTTTGGGAAGGTACCCGGAAGGAGGTGGAGGAAAGTGACTTTGTCCTGGCCAAGACCCAGAGCAGCTGCCAGGGCTTATCAGGAGGAAATTGCACCTCCTGGTTGAGCCCTGTCATTTGTGACCTCAAAACACCAACGCTGGGCCTTTGTGAGGCCGTGGGGCTCCCCAGCGATGGGCCGGCCTTCCCAGGCCGTGGCCCCAGCACCAGCAGCCCCTACCCCTCGGGGCCTGGCCGACCCCTCTGTCCTCCCTGCGGGCTGAGCTGGGATGTCTCGGGCGCCAAACTGCCTTGCTCTGGGCTGAGACACCACTTACTTGGTGCCAAAACTGCTTTTAGAATAGGGGTGAGCGGGACGGGGAAGGCTCCTCCTGCCAGTAAAGTTCACGGAGTTACAGGCTTGGACTTTGTGACATCTGATTACTCCTGCCGCTTAGACCTGCCGCGCAGGCTTCCTGCTTCCTCATCGCCGAGGCGAGAGAGGCGTCTCCGTAGCTCAGCCCTGGCCTTGGAGGCTCCCGGGGGTCAGGAACGCCGTGCTCACCCCGCTCAGGCTGAACACTCACCAGCCCCTCCTGGAGGGCCGAGGGACCCCGGAAGGCCCCAGATCCACAGGCAGAGGGAGAATGACCTCAGCGGACCTCACCAGAGGGCGCTCCCTCCTGCCGACTCAGGCCCCGGAAGAAGACTGAGCAGCCTTGAGATGGACTGGGGTCAGTGCCAGGCCCCCCACTCCCTGTCCAGGACCTGCCAAGCTGGGGGAGGGGAAGCTCTACCTTCAAATGGAGCTTTGCACGCGTCACGGGTCGGACGTCAGAGCCCCGGAGAGGGGACTTCCGTGTGGAGAACAGCAGGAGCAGGAGCCCCTCTTTCTCATCAGCACCTTTGTGGCCGTGGGGGGGTCATGGGTGCTGGCCAGACTGCCCGGTCCAGCCGCTCATATGGCTGTTCGTCTGGAAAGGGGTCAGGCTCTTCCTCCGGGTGCAGTCGGGGGTTCAGGGCCAAGGCTGCTCCAACCTGGCTTCATCAGCAAAGGCGGCATCCACAACGCTCCGCGAGTGGGATTTGGGATGGGTTTTATTTTATTTATTTATTTTTCTATAAGTTCAATGTTTTTTGCAGCGAACCTGCAAGGCTTACAAATGTTATTTTTTAAAGTGGTTTGACTTCCCTGCCCTTTCCCCAGTGGAGTAACTGGGACCAGATTTACCACCCGCCTAAAACCAATAAAAACACAGAAATACCATCTGAAACAAAGATTTTCCAGACACTGGACATCAGGCAACATAGAACAGTGATCTCTAAGACGGGAGAAATCAATCACGAATCGCAGGATTTATAATGCGTTTACCTAAGTGCGTGTTAGGCAGCACACAGCAGCGTGTGCCGTAAGGGTCTTACTTGGTGAAACATCACCGGAAGACAACGAAGATGTGTATTATAAGGCCTGAAGCAACCACGGAACACAGGATGAGAAACAGCCAGAAACCTTACAGAGGACATTCAATGCAAACAACACACAAACAAAAAAGCCACAATCTTAAAGAAAACAGGAAAAAGGAACAAAAAATAGAGGGAACAAATAGAAAAATGGTGGATGTGCCAAGCTTTATCCCTCATCACATAAAATATCAATGGTCGAAATACCCCAATTAAAAAGCGAAGGTGGTCAGATTGGAAAACAAAAAAACCGAGACCTGACTAGAAGCTCCCTATAGGAAACCCAATTTATATATATTTTTTATAAAGATTTTACTTATTTATTTGAGTGAGAGAGTGAGCACAAATGGGTGAGGAGCGAGGCAGAAGCAGAAGCAGGAGCCCGATGCGGGGCTCGATCCCAGGACCCTGAGATCATGACCTGAGCTGACGGCAGACGCTTCAGCGACGGAGCCACGCTGGTGCCCCAGGAAACCCACTTTAAATATAAAAGCAATATGCTAAGAATTAAAGACTGGAAAGTCAAAGAATGCCAACCCTAACCAAAGAAGCCTGGAGGGAGAAATTAATACCCAAGTAGAAACGCCTTGGCACGGGCTGTTTTGTGGTGAATCACGCCCGAGGGTCACGACCCACATGTGAAAGGAAGTGAGATCCTGACGCACAAACACAGGTGAGTCTCAGCGCTACTGTTGCCCTGGGATGAGCCGGACCAAAAGCAGTGACCGCTGTGTCCGTGATTTGTAGGAAAGAATGAGAAAATGCCGGCTCTTCAGGGCTGACAGGTCAGAGGCTCCTGGAGCCTGAGGGCATGTGGCTCGGGGGGGCGTGGGGGGGTTGGATCACCAAGGGGCCCGAGGAAATTTTGGGGTGACAGGGTGTCTCGTCTTGTTTGCGGCGGTGATGTCACGAGGGTAGACACTGTGTCAGCCGCCCCTCGATGCTGAAGAGCACGAGGGCGAGTGAGGGATTTCACACTGGGTCTTACAAAATCACCCAAAAGTCAGGTGCTGCTCAGCTCTGGGTGGTCTCCAGCTGCTCGCCTCAGCACAGCACGTGGCCGTCGCTGGTCTGCAGCTAAGTGCAGGCGTCTCGAGGTCTCCTCACAAGTGGAACGGGGACCCGGGTGTGGGCAGGGCGAGGGCTGCCGGGCCGGGGCGTTGGGGGGGACCAGGGTGTGGGCAGGGCGAGGGCTGTCTGGGTGGGGCCTGTGGAGGCGCTGGTCTCCAGCAGAAAGGGGCACAGGGGCCCCACCTTCAGAGGCAGAGGAACTTGAAGGGTCTGAGCGACACGATGGCAGGCGCCCGAGAAGAGCCAGGGCCCCGTGTGCGGCACCTCCTTCCCAGCGGTGTCTGTTCCTGCCGCGGCTGCTCAGCCCCTTCACCAGGCACTGCCCTGCAGACCGAGCTCAGCCCGCAGCCACATACAGTCGACGGCAACATCAGGAACTAGGTGATGGGGAGGGACGTCTAGTTCTGTTATTTCTAGATGTTTCTTCCCTGGTTTGGAGTCTTGCATGCAAAGCATTTCCTTACTGGAAAGCTCTGAAGCCGGAGAACCCCGGAAGGCTCCTTGCTGGGGGAGTGCTCCTCCCCCGCACACTCCCGGCACGTTTGTGACAAGGGGAATAAACCAGCCCTTACCTTTCACCAAATCACTCTGTTCTGTGTATTTAGGGTTCCACCCGACCTGCCTCCCAGAGGAATTTCGGGCAGCTTAGAAGATTATGCTGACCGTGGAGGAAGACCATAAACAGGAAACAAGCATGGGGCCCTGACCCCTCCTGCAGATGTGCTCGCTCCGAGGCTCCCCACTTCCTCCTGGCCGCGCGGGGCACCCACTTCCCTGAGGTTCATCTTTCTTGCCCACCACGGCGGGGGGGGGGGGTGAGAGAGCGCGGCGCCTCCCCCCCAGGAGCTGGTCCCTTCCCCCCACCTGACCCCTCCCTGAGGAGCCCCCCAGGGAACCCTGCAGGGAAAGCCACCTGTCTCCACTGATCTGTCCCTGGTGGGGTCGGGGGGGGGGGGGGGGCGGGGCACGACAGGCCCGGTGCCTCGGTGGACAGTTGCCCTAGCGGCGGCCTGTCCCTCCCAGGGGTCCCCGCCAGCCCCCAGGAGCCACTCTCTCTGGAGATCCTCCCCCTCTGCTCACCGGACGAGAGCACCCCAATTCTGATTAGGTAATAAAAGAGACATTTTGAGAATAAACACAAGGAGTGTACGCATTTCCAAGGTAAACGAAAGAGATCGGGTCGGTCCGGTCCGGTCTGTGTCACGGAGCAGAGAAGGCACAAGCAACGGAGGAGCTGCTGAGGCTGACGGCCCCCGAGGAGGAAGCGACGGGCCTGCCACCTGCTGGACAGCCACATCCTCCCTGAGCCTCAGCCGGCCATGGTCAAGGCGGAGGGGAGGTAGTTTCTGGACAACGCCCAATGGTCATGGCGGGGCTGACACGCAGGGGTGTGGAAGGCTCCACGGCACCAGCAGAGCCAAGGGACATGACGTCCCTGTGGTCAGCGTCGCCTCTGCCCCCTGCCTGCACCTCCCGCCCTGCGGGCAAACCACTGGCCTGGACCTGCCACATGCGCAGAGACCCACCTTCACCCCTCCGTGCACGGACTCTAACCCCTCCCTGCACGGACCCCTCCCTGCACGGACCCCCCCCCGCCCGGGCCCCCCCCCCTCACAGACCGGCCCTGTATCCGCTACCCTCGAAGGAAAGCTTCCCTTCAGCCACACCCCACCCCGGGCACACCCCATGCCCACTCCAGGGCCTGGCTTACGAGTCTCCCACAGCACGCAGAAGGAGAGGGTGGTCAGGGCCCTGGCTGGCCTGTGTCACCGAGTCAGGGCTGCTTTCCTGGCCTGTCCCCCTCGGCCATCCCCACAAGACCCCCAGCTTGGCCTGTGCCCGTGTCGTGGTGGCCTGCCTGAAGTCCACTGTCCCATCAGCTGCTGGCAATCCCCACCAGAGTCTGGGCTGGTGCATCTTCCCTCCGGTCTGCTCCTGTGTGTAGGTCCGCAGTGCCGGCCACACCTTGATCCCTACACACACACACACACACACACACACCCGCCCAAGGCTCAGCCATGGTACCAGCACTTCCCACGGTACAGGGCCACAGTGGGAGCCTCAGGACACCTGGGCCAGAGCCCCAGCCCCACGGTTCCCTCAGCAGCGGTGGAAAGCCTGGTTGCCCAGACCTCCGCAGACTCCCTGGTTCCATGGGCCTCCACATCCCCTCCTAAGCCTGCTTCATGGGCTTCTCTGAGCTTGTGGGAGTTTGCTGGTTCCCACTGCAAGAGGACGAAAGATCTGGCTAACCGGTGTGTGTCCTCAGATGTCAAAGTTTTGCTACCTTTGGGAATTCTGGGGCATCCCCCACGGAGAGCTCCAGGGCTCTTGCACAGCTGCCTGCTCTCCACCCCCCCGAGCTCCAGAGCCCCCCAGAACTGCACTTACAATGATGTGATGAAGCTTGCCAGCCGCAGGGGGGTCGCCCTGCCGCTCACCACGGGTCTCGTCCTGGAGGACGCCGAGAAACCCCATTATGTCAGGTTCAGTGCTTTGGAACACGAAACCATGTGCCCTCCTCCGTGTGCACGCCTGTGGGGCAGATGGTCTGGGGGTGCAGATCTCTTCAGGGCTCAGAAATTGAATGTTGTGCAATTGCCGTCCAGACATTAGGTGACGCCCCGTGGGCTCTGGGCAGCACCCCAAAATCAAACACACTGGCAGATGCTCTCAGTAGGTGAGGAATAAAACCCAGGGATAGTTCCAGCTAGATTTTGCACCAAACTTAAGAAAAGCTTGCAGTACTCAGTGCCGTCTGCATTTCATAAAGGCCGGTGAGGGCTTGTGGATGAAATGGTCCCACGCCCACGAGCACACGGCCGGGGCTGGACCGGAGAAGCTGGCTGTCCGGGGCTGCGCCCCACGCCGTGAGCCTGCATTCAGCACTTCAGTCTAGGGTACCCCCCGACTCTGGCCCCACAATTCCCGGCCTTTCTGGGCGTTCACTGCAATCCCAGGGAGCAGGCTCCTTCTGTCCCGGCAGAGAGGTGTGGCTTATGTGCACGCTTCTGGGGGGGGGTTCTGTCCCCGGGGAACCAGCTGCACCCCAAGCCAGATGGGGCTGACCTTTGGTCTGGCGACAGGCCCTGTGTGATTGGAACCTTCACTTCCTCGCTGGCCCACGTGCTCGGGGGGACATTACCCGGGGGTCAGCCAGTTCTACCGGTTAGGAAGGAGACGTGGTCGTCGGCCAGAAGGGCTGGGACCAGGTCCTCACACACAGCACACACCCGTGGCCAGCCAGTCCTAAGCATAGACAGAGGCGTCCTCAGGAATTTCTAGCCAAGGCTATTCTCTTTGTAAAAAGGTCATGGAAATTAGGCACAACTGAATACACTCCGTGTCTTTTTAAATCTGATCACATGCTGGATGGCCAGTCTTTAATTTAATTTGGTACTACATTTCCCCAAATTCAATGCACCCTTATAGCTAAATTATTTGCTCTGTGCAATTTTCCTGAGAGGCTACATGCTTTGGAAGGGAAAAACACAAATTAGGGCTCTGCCAATTTGAAATGTAGGAAAACATGGGGCATTTGATGTTGACCTTTTCATTCAATATAAACAAGTGAAATGAAGGCGCCGGGATTTGCACGGGGACAGCTGAGCTGCTGGGCCCCGAACGCGACCCTCGCATGCACGTTTGTTTGTACACAGACGCACAGGGGTCCCGGGTCCGCCATGCGGGTCCCGTGCGGGGGGGGCTCCATCAGGTGGATGGTACCAACCGGGTTAGCGTCTTTGTGTGCTCCAACGGGCCACCTCACCTCAAAGGGGCCTTCGAAAGCCCAAGAGACCCCAGGCCTTGGCCTCCTGCCTCCTTGTCCCCCCGAGGCCAGGTACGGGGCAGGAGGCCACATGGAGCACACGGAGCGGCACGCTGAGTGACCAGGGCTTGTCAGCTGCTCTGCCCGGGCATGGAGGCTGCCTGCCGTTCTGGACGGGCAGTGCCCTCCCGAGAATATTTCCGAGGCTCAAGGAGTCACAAGAGGAAGCCAGAAAGACCGTTGATGAAACCAGAGCACACGCTTCTGGAGGCTGGTTTCGAGAACAAGAATGCAAACCCTCCACCGACCCGGCGTGCTTACCCAGGAGGGATGAGAGGGCCACGAGGGTCCACAGGGTGCTGAGGAAGGGGCCCCACGCAGAGAGCCGCTGCAGGCTGGCCGTGGGGACCCCAGTGCTGTTCCGGGGGGCAGGGCCCCAGCTGCTGAGTGTCCAGGAACAGGCGGTGCCCATGAGCCAGGCCAGTGGCACGAAGGCGCATGGGCCAGACCCCTGTGCCCACATGCTGGGGGGGCGGTGCCAGGCTCCTCCGGGCTCTGAATATCCTCCGTGGGCTTCCCACCCTGTGGCGACCTCGTCGGTGCGAGCAGCCGGCCCGCTGGTCTCCCCCTCCCCTCGGCTGCCTCGTCCCGAAGCTGAGCCTGCTCTGCCCACAGCCTCCCCACTGCCTTCCCTTTGCTGACCAGAAGCCGCGCCGCGCCCTGGGCAGCCCATGACCCCCGTCATCCATCCCCAGATAAGCGGCGAGTTCCTTCCTTCCCTGACTCCCGCCAGCGTCTTCCTGCTGCTCTCGCCCCGCGGGAGTTCAAAGTCTCCGCTGGGAAGGGGTCGCCCATTTCCCTGTGGTGGGAAGATAAGGAGCCTGCCTATCCCTTCGCGAGATAAGGTTCTGCCTGACACATGAACCAGCAGGAGAAGAAGAAACGGGGTTTAATTGGTTCTCTATCGGGTGTTTCGGCCTCTGGAGCGCAGCTGCGGTTGGGAAAGCAGTTCCGGTAACGCCACCAGCAAATCCCGAGCAGCAGCCCAGCTCCTGCGCTGGGGTCCGCAGCAGGACGCCGCCCGCACAGAGCCCCCCGCCACCTGTTTGGGCGTCAGGGTGACCCTTGGCCTTTGCCCTTGGCAGATCCCTTTCCTTCCCGCTTACCTGTGCCCGGGTGACCTTGGCCCTGTTGGGGGGAGGACCCCCAACCTCAGAACGGGAGGCTCAGGGGTCGGGATGGGCATGCCCTGTGGCTGACCCCAAGCACAACAGGCTGGTGGGGGCAGAGACAGTGGCCACCCAGGCTGGGGGAGGGGCATCCACTACAGGTGACCTGGAGGGGCTGCCATGGGGGCGAGGGGGAGGCGAGGCCGTAAATATGAGACCAGTGAGCTAAGAGGGGTTGGAGCGAGTAAGTGTATTGAGGGTGACGGACGCTGGGTTTCTGAATGTCAGAAAAAGGGTCACAAATGCTGGGCAGAGAGCAGGTCCAAGTCAGGACAGGAACCGACGGGAACTGTGTGAACAGGTCACTCTCGGGACACATCGTGGATAGAGACGTGTCGAGGCGTGAACCAGCGTGTGCGTCCCTGCCTCGGAGGGGGTGGGAGGGCGACAGCGCCCCCCCGAGCAGGGCTCACGCCCGGCACCAGACCCGGGTTTCCAAGAGCTGCTCTACCCCAGGAGGAACCGGAGGCCCTGGGAAGGTGACCCAGGAACCCGTGTCTGCAAGAGTCAGAAAGGGAAGAGCCATGTCGAGACGGATGAGGTCCCGTGACGGGAGCACAGCCTGCTGACCCAGGACAGCCTGGTCGTGGAGACAGTGCTGGGCTACGACCCAGTGACTAAAGCCGGCCTGTGGGTCCACAGCTACACAAGTTAATACACGGGAAATTCGAGGAGGAACGAGGAGTTTACGTTCTCAGAGAACCTGTCCACAAAACGCTCATTAATGACATGACGGAGAAAGTAACTTAACGGTGAGGACATCCGAAAACACTGCTTCTGCGGAAGGTCAAGGTGAGCCCGCGCGCGCCGCGAGCCCAGCGTCCAGGCAGGGGAGGCCAGCTTGCTCCGCTGGCCGGTGGGGGTCGTCTCCTGTGACTTCCTACACGCAGTCAAGCCGGAGTAAAAGGGGTATTTTTATATAAACTTCTTTATTTGTAGATATTTTAAAGTAATATATTAAAAAATTTTTAATTGCAAGAACAGTACAAGAACCCTTCTCCCATTAGACCGCTGGAGGACACTGCCAGGGAGAGGCGTCTCCTGGCTGAGCTAGAAGTTCATTGTTTTTAGGAGCCGGCAGAGCTGGGGGAAAGGGCCCTATTGCCCAGCCTGGCGGGGGTGGGGATGCGGTGGGACCTAAAGCCCTTGTAAATGGAGCGCCAGCTCGGGGGAGGGCAGGGAATGTGGCCGGAGTGAGCTCGAGAAATTGAAGGCCACGGATCTTTCAGAACCGGCTGATGATGTGAAGCCCGTGGACCCGGAGAGCCCCTGGCACAATGCCCTCGGGGGACCCACACCTCCAGGAAGCACACACCCAGGCCTGGAAAACCAGCTTCTAGGGGAAACCTTACAAGCAGACAAAAAAAAAAAAGACGCATTATCCGGGAGTAACGGTCAGACCACTGAGCTCCTTTGCAACAGGAGCAGAGCCTTCTACGGAGCTGGCCACGAAACCCACGACCACAGAAACAAAACCTGCAAACCCAGAGTTCGACACGTGGCAGAGACATCCCGAACGCACGGAGGGGGCACACATGGCAGCGAGACGGGACCAAATCGTTAAAACAGGCAGCGGAGCTCAGGTGCCCTAAATGAGTTTCTCGGCAGAAACTGGCCCGGCGCCGCACAGTGAAGGCAGTGGACGGCCCCAGCGGGCAGGGTCAGGGTTCCCACGCCATGGCTTTCACGCCAGGGGAAGGAGACCTGGGAACGGACACTCATTGTGTAAAGTTCTGGGATCACAGCCTGCCGGGGCCTCACTCGTCCAGGAGCCCTTTGGGTCCACTTTGAATTTTCCATCACATATGCGTGTTTCCTGTTAAAAAAATCCATATATATAATTTCAAAACGTGCTGAAGTGCCTGTTGCCTCACCCCTGGAAGGGAAGGAGGAAGAGTGGGACTCGGACCCTTGGTGGCCCCGCTGGTGGCAGAGCCCACCCTTGGGGTCCGTGGGCGGTGTAGACCCTGCCTGCCTCCGGCCCGGCGCTGTCCAGTCCCGGGGTGGGTCTGGGCATGGATGTTTCTTAAGAAGTCATTCCCTAAAGGGCGCTGCCGTCTGTCCTGCTGGGGACGCGGCGAGAAGCCAGTGCACAGGCCCCCTCCTGCCCGCCTGCCTGTGGGCCGGGCTCTGAGCCAGTGAGGACCTGCTTCCCTGGGAGCTGAGCGCGTGGGCCACCCCTCGTCCCAGGACTCAGCAAAGCCAAGTAACTCCCCTTCCTTACACACCATCTGTCCTTTCTGTGTTTTGTTTTGTTTTTAAGGAACAGCGTTGTTGCACTGTAGCTCGCGTACCGTGGAACTCGTCTATTACGAGTGTGTCATTTGGTGGCTTTGGGGACATTCCAGAGCCAGCGTCCACTGCCGCTGCCCACAGGGCTTGGCCCTCCCCACACAGAGACCCTGTCCGCCTGGCCCACGCTGGGCAGCAGCTGATCCCTGCCGTGCCTCCCTGACCCCGGGGACCTGTCTTTGCCGATGCCTCCTGGAAAGGGAGCATGCGTCTACCATCCCTGAGTTGGGCTGTCCTCCAGGAACGTCGTGTCACAGGGGAGCATCCACCCTTGGGCGGTGCCAGCACACCATCCCTCTGTACTGCCAGACCAAGCCCCTGCGTGTGGACCCCGCATGTCCCACACCCACCGTCCGTCTGCGGTCATCGGGGAGTTCCTACTGTCCAGCTAGTAAAGTGAGGTTGGGGCGTGGCTTGACCGGATTCGTATGCACACCCAGGAGTGGGTGGGTATAGACCCAGCGGCATAGACCCAGGAGTGGATGGCACAGAGTCTGGTGGCCACTTTTATTCTCCAAATGAGATTTATTCTCCTCAACCCGTCCTATTCACGATGTTTCTCTTGTGGTAAAATGAGTAACAGGAAGTTTTCCCTCTAAACCGACGGAAGCGTGTGGTCCCGTGTCCTAAGCACGCTCACACGGCTGCGCAGTCACCGCGCCAGGCCTCTGTCCCATGCAGCAGCTCCGCCCCAGCTGCTGGCCCCACAGTCCCATGTGCCGCGTCTGGGCTGGGACGACCCCAGGCGCCCATGTCGGGGGAGTCGTGCGGGACGCGTGTCTCTGTAAAGGCACATCGCACTCGGGGGAATGTTTGCCAGGTGCCTTCATGTACCTGGTTTCAGAATTCTCCTTTTTGATGTTTCATTTACTTATTGTTAAGATTTTACTGATTTATTTGAGAGAGAGAGAGAGAGCATGTGAGCGAGCAAGCACAAGCAGGGGGAGGGACAGAGGGAGAAGACGACTCGCCGCTGAGCAGGGAGCCCGATACGGGGCTCGATCCCAGGACCCTGGGGTCATGACCGGAGCCGAAGGCAGAGGCTAAACCGACTGAGCCCCCCCGGGCGCCCCATTTCATGTTTAAAGCTGAGTAACTTTCCACCTTAGGTTGTTTCGCGTTGGTCCCAGACTACGGCTAGCGGAGCTATAGACCGAAATGCCTGGGGCGCTCACCTGGGCCCGGGCCCTCTGCGGGGGGCAAAGCTGCTGGGTCCAGGAGCCACTGCTGGGGCCAGACGCGCCCCGGCCATTCTTACTGTGATTGCAGGACACCCCTCGGCAGCGCCATCAGGAAGCATGACGACACCAGGCTTGTTACTCACGGGGCTGGAGGTACCCGCGCGTCTGGGGTTGCACAGCAGGGTCGTGGTGAGAGAGAGACACAGAGCACGGACAGGCCTGGGGTTCTGCCCATACTGCGCTCCAGGATGGACCGCCCCGGGTTTTGCGGGCTCCTTCTTTGTGGGCGAACTTAAAACAAAAGAGTGGGAATTAAAGCAAGGTCACGCACACCGTCTTCTCCCTCAGTCATCCCGAACGTTCTAGAAAGGGAACTTCGCACTGGGGCAGCCTGGCTCTTCTCCAGTGGTCTGACCAGCGCTTGCCGTTTATTTGGGATGGACAAGCAGACAGACAGACATTCGGGACGGACGTCTTTGAAGCAAAGGCTTCAGCCTCCAAAAGCTTCACGCCGTCCCATCACGCTACAAAGCATGGAGCACGTTTTCTCACCCACGGAACCCTTTGAATAAGATGCTAAACTACGTTTGCTACTGTTTTCTTGAGGGGCTGTGCACTGTGTTCGTAAGTGGAGGGACACGTGGTGCTCTGCTCTCACGTCCGGCTCCGTGTCAGGTAAATGCTGGCCTCAGAGTGAGTAAGGAACATCCCCAGCTTTTTGGTTTGGGGGAAAGTGTGAGAAGGATCAGTATTAGTTCTTCTTCACGTGTTTGGTGGAACTCACGAGGGAAGCCGAGTCCGTCTCTGTACTAGTTTCGGTTTTGGTCACGGAGTCCGTCTCCGTACTAGTTATGGATCTATTCCGGTTGTCAACTTTACGTAATTTAGTCTTGCAGGGTTTGTGTTTTCAGAAATGTGCTGCTTCCTCTAGGCCGTCTGGTCACCTTGTGGGAGTGGCGCGGAGGGGGCCGCGCACAGCCACTCCAGCCGCGGGCGCGAGGCTGTCCTGGCCGCCGGGTCGGCCCCGTCCTCAGGGGCCTGTGCTCACATGTTGCTTTTGGGAAGGACGTAAATTGGAGGAAAGTTTAAGGAAACACACACAGCAGCTAGCATATCGCTAGGCGCTGTTTCTAGGGCTGGACACGGATTAGCTCATTGACTCCACACGGAACTGCACAAAGTACTAAAGCTCCCATGAGACGGGCCACCGCTAGGCAGACAGCCCGGCTGTGATGCGGGACAGGAGGCTGTTCTCCCTGCGGGTGCCCCGGAGCTGACTGGGGGGTCCACCCCCGCCCCAAGGCCTCGGACCCTATAACAGCCTGGATGTTGGCCGGGAGCTGTAACCTGAGATGCCAACAAGCCGTGGTGTCTCCTGCTCTCCAAGAGGAAAAGTTGAAAGAAAATGACGAGGTTGAGATGCCTGGAACCCAGACTGTCTTCTTCCGTCAGGGAGAAGACCTTCCCGTCTCTGCCATGATTCCCCACCGAGGGAAACCACGTCAAGCTCTTTCTCTATCTGAGTTAAGCGGACGTCAGGAAAAACATGGGCACGGAATCTTCTCCATGGCAACTATTGCCCCCAGTAAGTCCTCTGGGTTGTGTCCTCTCTGGAACGAGTGGTCTTGGGCGACAGCTCTGTGTGGACTCAGCAAAGCGAGGCCCGTCTGTCTGCTGCCAAACTCCTGCATCTTTCCAGAAGGAGCCTTGCTTCCCAAGCTCCCCTGACCACAGAGCCCAGCCAACCTGCCCCCTTTCCTGCAGGGCCCCCGCCGCCGCCCTGACCACGGGACGGCTGCTCCAGGACCTGCTTACTTTAGAAACGCTGCAGATTGTTTGTGGATTTGAAAATAGCCATGGCGCTCTCAGCCACACCCACGGTGAAAGACTGAGACACCTGGGACTCAGTGTGCAGCCAGCGCCCACAGGAGCGGCAGGGACCCGTGTCCCCCCCCACCCCCAGCTGGGACACCAGGGAAGCCGCTGGTCTTGGTGCGCACCTCCCGATGGCAGAACGTGCCGGGATTACCTCGTGCTTCCCCAGCATGGAGGGTTTCCACCTTCAGGAAGAGAGTGTGATCCTGTGGTGCCGGTCCTAGCCTTTGGGAAGCATCCTCAGAATGTCCAGCAAGGCAGGAATTCTCTCTCTGCGTCCCTCCCGGAGACACCAGGATCCACGTCCCTGTCTGGCAGTCAGGCCGCTGCTTTGCCGTGTCTGTGGCTGGGCAGGGGGCCGTGCGGCCGGGCAGTCTGGGTGCTCCCATGGGGTGACCATCCCTCTCCCGGCTGCAGCAGTGACCTCATCTCCGTGGGGGCCCCGGGAGGTCCTAACAAGCCCACTAGCCTGACTTTGGCCAGAGGCGCCAGCTCCTTCCAGATGCCTCAGGAGCGCCTCCCGGAGCCACAGTTGCGAGAGGGCCCGGGTGCAAGCAGGGGTGGTCTTGTCGATCACGTTCAGGGGCAACGTCCCCTCACAGCTGCCACCCCTGCTGGCTGTGCAGTCATCACCCCGTCCAAGGACCAGGGACCAGGAGTGGGCCCAGGGGGGCCGTCAGCTGCTGCTGCCAGAGACGCAGGCGCAGTCCAGAGCGTCTCCTTCGCTGCATACCAGCGGCCTGCTGTGTTTCTGATGCTGGAGCAAGAAGTCACACATCTGGCAAGTCATCTCTCTAAGCAAGACCTTAATAATTGCCCTGTCAAATCTCTGGATTTTGCCACACAGGACCTGGCCTTCCGGAGAGCGGCAGACGCCTGCCCAGACGTGAAGGCGCAGGAAGCAGCGGCAGGGCCGCGGTCAGAGCGCGTCTCTCTCTCACGCTCTTTTCATCCCGCACGGCTCCCGGGAGAACCGCACAGCCTGTGTCTCCAAGGAAAAACCGGAAACTTTCTTGGGAAAATAAATGCCATCCCAACGAGTGCCTGAAGAGTCAGAGCATCGGTCTTTCCCCTAAAGCCTAGAGGAGGTTTCTGCTGTGTGGTGGAGGTCAGGGAGGAGCAGCACGACCTCAGCCCAGGAGCAGGACGCTTGTGGCCACCGTGAAGGACGCCTGTTCGCACGCAGGGAGGTTTCCAAGCATCTGTTACGTGATGGAGCCCTGCTTCCCACTGCGTCCAGGAGGTGGCCGGTGGCAGATGTCCAATAGAATGTTTGTAGAGTTTAGTTAAATTAATTAATGCAATTAATTAAATGACACATCCCCATGGGGAATGATAATTCAAACGGTGGATTTCTCATTAGACACCACAGAGACTAAAATATAAGGAAGAACACGTTTAGAATACGGAAGAGCTGCCACGTCGGAGGTGTGCGTCCGGCAGAAGTGTCCTTCGGCGACGGGGAAACACAGCACTCTCAGGAGGGAAGCGGCCATACACTTCCCGCAACACCCTTGCCTTGAAAGCCGCACCGGGGCCGCTTGGGCAGGAAGAGAGGAGGAAGGAAGAAGGAGAGAAGCAGTAGACCCCAGAGCGAGTGCTCGGCTCTTCCTCCCCTGCACTCCTGCTGATGGGCCCCGTTGTGTGACTTCGGTGGGGCCGCCTCGGGGCCGCCAGTGCGTGTGGGTGCAACACACAGACAGCGACCCACGTGGGGATGAGGCTTCATGCCATCAGCAAAGAGGGAGAGTGTACTGCTTCCTCACCAACTTGGAAGCCTTTTATTACTTTTTTTTTGTCGGACCGCTGTGGCCAGGACTGCCAGATTATAATGAACCACCGTGGTGGGACAGGACATCCCCGTCTTGTTCCTGACTTTAGGGGAAATCTCTTGAGTTTTCGCCATTGAGGATGATGTCTGCTCTGGGTGTTCATAGTTGGCCTTCATTGGACTGAGGTGTGTTCCCTCTACACCTACTTTTGGAAGGTTTTATCATGAATCGATGTCCTTACCCCAGTGCTTCCTCTGCACCTGCTGAAAGGGTCATAGAGTTTTTATCCTTTCTCTTGTTGATGTGATGTGCCCCCATCGATTGATCTGCAAATATTGAACCACCCTTGCTTCCCACAGACAAATCCCACTTGGTCCTGGTGAGTTCGTTTTTGGATGTGTTGTTGGATTCGCTTTGCTGGTGTGTTGCTGAGAACTCCTGCGTCCATGTGCATCACGGATATCCGCCTGTAGTTCTCTTTTTTAGTGGCTCCTTTATCTGGTTTTGGAACCAGGGTCATACTGGCCTCCTAGATGGATTTTGAGGCTTTTCTTCCTCTTCTATTTTTGGGAATAGTTTGAGAAAAGTAAGTATGAAGTCTTCTTAAATTATCTGGTACAATTCACCTCGGAGGTCATCTGGTCCTGGGCTTTTGTTTGTCAGGAGATTTTCTCTCACCAATTCAATGTCTCTGCTGGTTTCCAGTGTGTTCAGATTTTCTAACATGTCCCTTGAGCTGGTAAAATATTAAGTCTAAGTAGACTGAATAGTGCAGCGAGAAGTGACATCTGCTGTTGTTTCTAGGGTAACCACAAAGAAACTATGGAAAGAGATAGAGTAAAACAGAGAAAAATGTTAATCCAAACAAAATACTAAAAAATATTCTAGTAAAGCGAAAGACGGCAAGAAAGGGAGGAGAGGGGGGAAAAGGGCCATAAATAGGGCCAGACACGGGAGCACGTCAGTGGCAGGTCCGAACAAACGCGTCCATAACTGAGATGAGTGCAAATCACCTCGGCCTCCCAACCAGACCGGAAATTGTGAGAGTGTGTAAAAGCAACACGACTGGCCTACATACATCTACGAAAGATATAAAAATACAGATAGATGAAAAATAAAAGGATAAAAAAAGGTATGCCAACTAAGCAGCAAGTTAAAAACTGGAAGTTCCGCAGCAGACTCTGGAGTGAGAAACACCACACAGTGATGACACAGTGAGCTCACCACGAAGACACAGTCGCCCCAAACTGCTGGGTCCCGACAGCAGCCTCCAGAGGGGGAGCAGGCACCCTCTGGCCCATCTTGCCCACTCAGGCCGCCACACCAGAGCCCACAGGACCACGGCTCGCACGATGTTTTCTCGCTCTCGTCCTGGAGGTTGGGAGTCTGAGGTCAAGTTAAGAGGCCTGTCCGTGGCATGTTGCTGGCTGCCCTCTCACTGTCGCCTCCCAGGGCCTTTCCTCTGGGCTTGCGTGGTGACATGGGGATGCAGAGAGGTATCTGGTGTCTGTCCCTTCGATTATAAACACATCAGTCCATCAGGTTAGGGCCCTTCCTCCTGACCTGTTTTAACCTTAATGACCTCCTTAGAGGCCCGTTTCTTAATACAACCACACAGGAGGCTCAGATTTCAACAAATAAATTGGGAGAGGGAGGCACAATTCAGTCCTAACAAGACTTCTCTCAGCAGCCGAGAGGAGAGTTGACAGAAAGTGAGCAAGGGTAGGGAAGGGCTGAGAACGCAGGAGCCCACGGCTGATATTTCAAGCGCACCATGCTGAACGGCAGCAGTGCGCGCCCTTCTTGAGCACTGGCGGACACTCACCGAGACGGACCAGACCGTGGGCCATAAAACACCTTAACGAACTTAAAACAAAAGTAAAGAGCTCGTGGGGGAATTAAACTAGGAAACAATAATAAAAATAACTGGAAATTTTCCCAAATACGTGGAAATGAAGCAGAACACAAGTAGATAACCCACACTCTCTGGATGATCTCTTGGAAACGAGAGACTGTTTAACTGAATGAAAACAGAAACACAACATATCAAACCCTCGTAGTGTTCAGAGGAAAATTTATATTATATTAGCATTTAATTAGAAAGAAGAAATAAATGCTTATATCTGAAACACAGGACAGTTAGAAATCAATGATCTAAGCATCTGCCTTAAAACCTTAGGAAGCGAAGAGCCGTGTAACTGAGAGCAAGCAGAAGGACGTAACGAATAGGAGAGAAATCCCTGGAGTCAAGACCAGAAAGACCACGATGGAAAGTGTCTGTGACAGTAAATACCTTTTTCGGAAAGACCAACAACGTTGATAGACCTTAACCAGACTGATGAGAGAGAGAGAGAGACATTGAAATGACCAGTTCTGGTAATGGAGGAAGGAGACATCATCCCTGTCCCCACAGACGCCACAGAGGCAGGAGGGGGCATTGCAAAGTACTCTGTGCTCACGCATTCGACAGCTTAGACAAAACAGACCAATTATTTGAAAGCCCAAGCTACCAAAATTCATCCAAGAAGAAACAGAGGACCCGGGCAATCCTTGTTGTCTTAACGTGATTGGCTTCGTGGTGAAAACCCAAGAAGGAGAATTTCAGATAAGACGGTTTCCTTGGTACTTTCTGCAAATATTTAAAGAATACTGCCAATTCTATACATCTCTTACAGAAAATAGAGGAGAAGAAATGCTTTCCAAAGGACATCACGATGCCAGCTTTACCCTGACAGCAAAACCAGGCACTGACAACATAAGAAATAAAACAATATACAAACATCCCTCAGAAACCCCCATGCAGAAACACTCAGCAAGTCGAGCTAACGGTGCCTACAAGGAATGACGCATCGTGACGACGTGGGGTGTGCAGCTGAACTTTTGCACGTTGGTCGGCACAATCCAGCACTTAATATACGAGAGAGGAAACAATCCATGATCATTTCAAAACATACAAAAAGGGACAAAATTCCAGACTCATTTGTGACAAGAACTCTCAGCAAACTAGAAGGGAACTTCTGTAGTCAGGTAGAGGACATCTCTTAAAGACCTATAGCTAATATCACACTTAGTGGCAAAGAACTGAGCACTTTCTCTCTAAGATCTGGGATAAGAAGAAGACTCCCGCTTTTCCCACCCCTTCCTACATCACGCGGCAAGTCCTAGTTGGTGTGCAAAGGCAAGGTAAGACATAAAGTCTTACGGATCAGGAAGGAAGACATAAGACCTATTTGTGGGTGTTATAACTGTTTGGGTAGAAAACCCAAGGAATTTAGAAAACAAAACAAGACACTCAGAACTAATAAACAACATCAGCAAGGTCACAGAATACAAGATCGACACTCAGAAATCACACTGTCTACACTACATGGGCATGAGGAACCAAGATTTACAACTCACTGCCGTTCACAACCGCTCCACAGAACACGAGACACACGCCCTGAAGAAAACACGGACGGGGGCAGGAAGCAAGATGGCAGAGGAGTAGCAGACTGAAACAGCGTCAGGTCCCAGAAGTTCAGCTACGTAGTTACCAAATCAGTCCAAACACCTACAAACTCAACAGGAGATTGAAGAGCAGAAGAGCATCGATTCTAGGAACAGAAAATCGGCCACTTTCTGGAAGGTAGGACGTGTGAAGAAGTGAATCCAAGACAACAGGAAGATAGACCGCGGTGGGAGGGGCGCGTGATGTAGGGGCCGGTTCCTGGCAGTGGCAGAGCCGTGGAGTGCAAACTCGGAAGTTTCAGACATCTGCTCCACTGGGGGTCGTTGCTCTCAAGGCTACGTTGGGGGGAGCCCTCACGGGGACAGTGTGGTCTCAGGTCTTGTGGAGTCAAAGAAAGACCAGGGGTGTCTGAGTGTGGCAGAGTCCCCAGGTATTAGAGCAGGGAAACCGGCTGTAGGGACAGAGCCAAGGAGGGGGCTCTCATCTCGGGGTGACCTTAAACCATGATCTGCGGCACAGACAGGCCACTGCTCTTCAAGCAGGGACCTCACAAGCGGTAAAACAGGAGAGACCTCCCTCCTTCCTCCTCCTGGAGGAGCAGTGTGGGAATGTGCAGGCAGGAATCTGCTGGGTTTGGAGATCCCAAACAGGGCTGTGCACTAGACATAGAAATGCTCGTTCACAGTCCAGGTGAACATGGCGTGTGGCCAGAGACCAGGGAGATGGGAGGGACTGACTGCTTATCTCCAAGGGCACACTGAGGAGTGGGGACTAGAGGTCTTGGCTCCTCCGGACGAGAAAGTGGGAGGCAACCATTTTCATTCCCGTCCTCCAAAGCAGTAAGTAAGCTTCAGGGAACAAAAGCTCCCCAGAGAGAACCCGAACAGATGACTTAGCCCAGCCCCTGGCAAGGGCAGTGCGATTCTACCTCAGGCAAAGACATTTGAGAATCCCTGCAACAGGTCCCTCCCCCAGAAGATCAGCAAGAACATCCAGCCAAGACCAAGTTCACTGAACAACCAGAACTGCAGAACTCCAGAGCTAGGGGAAAGCAATGCATAGAATTCATGGCTTTTTTTTCCCCGGGATCTTTTAGTCTTGCAAAGTGAAAATTTTTTTAATTTTATTTTTTTCTTATTCTTTTTTTTTTAACTTTTCCTCTTTTAACATTTTTAACTATTTTATCTTATCAATACCTTTAAAAAATCTTTTTAAATTTTCATTGTTACAGTCATATTTTATCCCTTCATTGTATCTAACCTTATTTTTGGTATACATATAGGTTTTTTTACTTAAAATTTTGGGATACAATTTCTTCTAATAGATCAAAAGATGCCCTAAATATAGCACATGGCTTTGTTCTAGTCTCCAGCCTGATCACATTTTCTCCTCTTTTCTTTTTCTTTTTCCAACCAACTTATATTATTAATTCCTTTAAAAGAATCTTTTTTAAATGTTCATACTTACAGTCATATTCCATCCCTTCATCATGTTTACCCTTATTTTTGAGTGTGTGTGTGTGTATATATATATATTTTTTTTCTTTTCTTTTATAAAGATTTTTATTTATCTATTATTTGAGAGAGAAGAGAGAGGTCAGTGGGAGAAGCAGACTCCCTGTCAAGCAAGGAGTCCGATGTGGGACTCAATCCCAGGACTCCAGGATCATGATCTCAGCCAAAGGCAGTCGCTTAACCAACTGAGCCACCCAGGTGCCCATATAACTTTTTCTTTCTTTAAAATCTTGGAGACCAGAATACACCCAAAGTCAAGTGGATGGCTCTATTCTAGTCACCAGACTAATATATATATGTATATATATTTTTTAAAATTTTTTAATTTTTATTTTTCCCCCTTTCTTCCTCTCCCCCCCCCCTCAGTTTCGGGTCTCTTCTAATTTGGTTAGTATATATTTTTCTGGGGTCTTTGCCATCCTTTTAGTATTTTATTCTCTCATTCATATATTCTTATCTGGATAAAAGGACAAGGTGGGAAAACTCACCACAAAGAAAAGAACAAGAGGCAGTACTGAAAGCTAGGGACCTAATCAATAGGGATATTAGCAAGATTTCAAAACTAGAGTTCAGAATGACGATTCACAAAGTGCTGGCTGGGCTCAAAAAAGGCATGGAAGATACTAGAGAAACCCTTTCTGGAGAAGTAAAAGAACTAAAATCTAACCAAGCTGAAATTTTTAAAAAGCTATTAATGAGCTGCAATAAAAAATGGAGGCTCTTACTGCTAGGATAAATGAGGCAGAAGAGAGAATTAGTGATATAGAAGACCAAATGATGGGGAATAAAGAAGCTGACCAAAAAAGAGACAAACAACTACTGGACCACGAGGGGAGAATTCGAGAGGTGAGTGATACCATAAGATGAAACAGTGTTAGAATAATTGGGATTCCAGAAGAAGAAGAAAGAGAGAGGGGGGAAGAAGGTATATTGGAGCAAATTATAGTAGAGAATTTCCCTAATATGGCCAAGGGAACAAGCATCAAAATCCAAGAGGCACAGAGAACCCCCTCAAAATCAATAAAAATAGATCAACAGCCCATCATCTGATAATAAAACTTACAAGTCCTAGTGATAAAGAGAAAATCCTGAGAGCAGCTTGGAACAAGAAGTCTATAACATACCATGGTAGAAATATTAGATTGGCAGCAGACTTTTCCACAGAGACCTGGCAAGCCAGAAAGAACTGGCATGACATATTCAGAGAACTAGGTGAGAAAAACATGCAACCAAGAATAGTTTATCCAGCTAGGATGTCATCGAAAATAGAAGGAGAGATGAAAAGCTTCCAGGACAAACAAAAACTAAAAGAATTTGTAAATACCAACCCAACTCTATAGGAAATATTTAAAGGGGTCCTCTAAGCAAAGAGAGAGCCTAAAAGTAGTAGATCAGAAAGGAACAGAGACAATATACAGTAATAGTCACCTTACAGGCAATAGAATGGTACTAAATTCATATCTCTCAATAGTTACCCTGAATGTAAATGGGCTAAATTCCCCAATCAAAACACACAGGTTATCAGAATGCATTAAATAAACACGGCTCGTCAATATGTCTTCTGCAAGAAACTCATTTTGGACCCAAAGACACCTCCAGATTGAAAGCGAGTTGGTGGAAAACAATTTAGCATGCTCATGGACATCAAAAGAAAGCTGGGGTGGCAATCCTTATTTCAGATAAATTAGATTTCAAGCCAAAGACTATAATAAGAGATGAAGACAGACACTATATCATACTTAAAGGGTGTGTCCAACAAAATGTTCTAACAATTTTAAGTATCTATGCCCCTAACATAGGAGCAGCCAATTATATAAACCAATTAATAACACAATCAAAGAAATACATTGACAATAATACAATAATAGTAGGGGACTTTAACACACACCACTGAAATGGACAGATCATCCAAGCAAAAGATCAACAAGGAAATAAAGCCCTTAAATGACACACTGGGCTAGATGGACATCACAGATACATTCAAAATATTCTGCCCCAAAGCAACAGAATATACATTCTTCTCTAGTGCACATGGAACATCTCAAGAATAGATCACATCCTGGGTCACAAATCAGGTCTCAACCAGTACCAAAAGACTGGGATCATTCCTTGCACATTTTCAGACTACAATGCTCGGAAGCTAAAGCTCAATCACAAGAGGAAATTTGTAAATAACTCAAATACATGGAGGCTAAAGAGCATCCCACTAAAGAATGAATGGGTCAACCAGGAAATGAAAGAAGGATTGAAAAAATTCTTGGAAACAAATGAAAATGAAAACATAACTCTTCATAATCTTTGGGACAGGTGGTCCTGAGAGGAAAGTACATAGCAATACAAGCCTTTCTCAAGAAACAAGAAAGGTCTCAAGTACACACCTAACCCTACACCTAAAGGAGCTAGAGAAAGAACAGCAAAGAAAGCCTAAACCCTGCAGGAGAAGAGAAATCATAAAGTTCAAAGCAGAAATCAATGAAATAGAAACCAAAGAACAGTAGAACATATCAATGAAACTAAGAGTTGTTCTTTGAGAGAATTAATAAGGTTGATAAACCCCTGGTCAGACTTATCCAAAAGAAAAGAGAAAGGACCCAAATAAATAAAATCATGAATGAAAGAGAAGAGATCACAACCAACATCAAAGAAATACAAACAATTATAAGAACATATTATAAGCAACTATACACCAGCAAATTTGACAATCTAGAAGAAATACATACATTCCTGGAGACATATAAACTACCACAACTGAGTCAGGAAGAAATAGAAAACCCAAACCGACCCATAACCAGTAAGGAGATTGAAGCAGTCATCAAAAATCTCCCAAAAAACAAGAGTCCAGGGCCAGATGGCCTCCCAGGGGAATTCTACCAAACATTTAAAGAAGAATTAATTCCTAATCTCCTGAAACTGCTCCAAAAAATAGAAATAGAAGGAAAACTTCCAAACTCATGTGATGAGGCCACCATCACCTTGATCCCAAAGCCAGATAAAGACCCTACCAAAAAGGAGAATTATAGACCAATATCCTTGATAAACACAAATACAAAAATTCTCACCAAAATACTAGCCAGTAGGATCCAACAGTACATTCAAAGGATTATTCACCATGACCAAGTGGGATTTATTCCTGGGCTACAGGTGGATTCAACATCTGCAAAGCAATCAATGTGATACAATACATTAACAAAGGAAAGAACAAGAACCATGTGACACTCTCAAGAGATGCTGAAAAACCATTTGAGAAAGTACAGCCTCCTTTCTTAATCAAAACTCTTCAAAGTGTAGGCATAGAGGGTACATACCTCAACATCATCAAAGCCATCTATGATAAACCCACCATAAATATCATTCTCAATGGGGAAAAACAGAGCTTTTCCCCTAAGGTCAGGAACACAGCAGGGATGTCCACTATCACCACTGCTATTCAATATAGTACTAGAAGTGCTAGCCTCAGGAATCAGACAACAAAAAGAAATAATAGGCATCCAAATTGGCAAAGAATAAGTCAAACTCTCACTCTTTGCAGGTGATATGATACTTTCTGTGGAAAACCCAAAAGACTCCACTCCAAAACTGCTAGAACTCAGACTGGAATTCAGTAGAGTGTCAGGATATAAAATCAATGCACAGAAATCGGTTGCATTTCTATACACCAACAAGACAAAAGAAAGAGAACTTAAAGAGTTGATCCCATTTACAGTTGCACCCCAAACCATAAGATACCTAGGAATAAATCTACCAACAACACAAAGAGTCTGTACTCTGAAGCCATAAAGTACTCATGAAAGAAATAGAGGAAGACACAAAGGAAATGGAAAAACATTCCATGCTCATGGATTGGAAGAACAAATATTGGGGAAATGTCTGTACTACCTAGAGTGATCTACATATTTAGTGCCATCCCTATCAAAATACCATCAACTATTGTCACAGAAATGGAACTAATAATCCTAAAATTTATATGGAACCAGAAAAGACCCTGAATAGCCAGAGGAATGTTAAAAAAGAAAAGTTAAGTTGATGGCATCACAATTCCAGACTTCAAGCTCTATTACAAAGCTGTCATCATCAAGACAGTATGGTCCTGGCACAAAAACAGGCACGTAGATCAATGGAACAGAATAGAAAACCCAGAAATGGATCCTCAATTCTATGGTCAACTAATCTTTGACAAAGCAGGAAAGAATGTCCAATTGGAAAAAAGACAGTCTCTTCAACAAATGGTGTTGGGAAAATTGGACAGCCACATGCAGAAAAATGAAATTGGACCATTTCCTTATACCACACACAAAAATAAATTCAAAATGGATGAAGGATCTCAATGTGAGAAAGGAATCCATCAAAATCCTTGAGGAGAACACAGGCAGCAACATCTTTGACATCAGCTGCAGCAGCTTCTTCCTAGAAACATCACCTTAGGCAAGGGAAGCAAGGGAAAAAATGAACTATTGGGACTTCATCAAAATCAAAAGCTTTTGCACAGCAAAGGAAACAGTCAACAACACCAAGAGACAACTGACAGAATGGGAGAAGATATTTGCAAATGACATATCAGATAAAGGGCTAGTGCCCAAAATCTATAAAGAACTTAGCAAACTCAACACCCAAAGAACAAATAATCAATCAAGAAATGGGCAGAAGACATGAACAGACATTTCTGCAAAGAAGACATCCAGATGGCCAACAGACACATGAGAAAGTGCTCCATATCACTCGGCATCAGGGAAATACAAATCAAAACCACAATGAGACATCACCCCACATCAGTCAGAATGGCTAAAATTAACAAGTCAGGAAATGACAGATGCTGGCGAGGATGCAGAGAAAGGGGAACCCTCTCCTACACTGTTGGTGGGAATGCAAGCTGGTGCAGCCACTCTGGAAAACAGCATGGAGGTTCCTCATAAAGTTGAAACTAGAGCTTCTCTATGACCCAGTAATCACACTACTGGGTATTTACCCTAAAGATACAAATGTAGTGATCCGAAGGGGCATGTGCACCCGAATGTTTATAGCAGCAATGTCCACAATAGCCAAACTATGGAAAGAACCTAGATGTCCATCCACAGATGAATGGATAAAGAAGATGTGGTGTAGATACACAATGGAATACTTGTCATTTGAATGAATGAATGAATGAAATCTTGCCATTTGCGATGACATGGATGGAACTAGAGGGTATCATGCTGAGTGAAATAAGTCCATCAGAAAAAGACAATTATCATATGAGGAATATGATATGAGGAAGTTGAGAGGCAACGTGGGGACTTGGGGGGTAGGAAAGGAATCAATGAAACAAGATGGGATCGGGAGGGAGACAAACCATAAGAGACTCTTAATCTCAGGAAACAAGCTGAGGGTTGTTGGGGGAGGTGGGTAGGGAGAGGGTGGTTGGCTGATGGACATTGGAGAGGTATGTGCTACAGGGAGTGCTGTGAAGTGTGTTTAAGCCTGATGATTCACAGACCTGTACCCCTGGGGCAAATAATACATTACATTTTAATAAAAATAATTTTAAAAAAAGAAAAAATACGTATTAAAAAAGAGAACATGAACAGGATCTTTATGCTGAAAACACAATTTGCTGCTGGACGCAGGAACAAATGGAGTAAGTAAAGAGCTATAACATGCGCATTGACTGGAAGACTTAGCAGAGGCAGAAGGTCAATAATGCCCCGAGAGGATGTCTAGACATAATGCAATTCCAACAAAAATCATGAGAAGTTTTTTTTTTTAATAGATGAAAAGGAGCATGTTCTAAAACTTACGCGGCAAGACAAAGGACTAGCTCAGCTAAATCGGTTTTGAGAAAGGTGAGCAAGTTTGGAGGGCTCCCATTACCTGATTTCAGGACTTACCGGGAAGGTGCTAAAGACAGCCTGGTGTTGGCAAACGGGCAGACGTATAAATTACTGGGAAGAAGGGGAGGTTCTAGAAATAGACCCACACGAGTACGGCCCAGTGACTTTTACAGTGAGTGCCAAGGAACCCAGGGGAGGAAGGGTAGTCTTTCCACCAAACAGTGCAGAAAGCGCCGGAGCTCCACACGCGAGCAAGTCAACATTGATGAACGCGTCTGCACTGATCAAGAACAATGAACGCAGAGGGGACCCTAAATGTAAACGCAAAAGGTAAAACTACAACAGTTTAGAGGAAAACAAAGGAGAATACTTTCTCACTTTGGCTTAGAAATCGAAGTCTTGGACATGGCACTGAGAGCTCACACCATCAAGAGAAGATGGGGGAGGTGGACCCCGCAAGAGTCGAGCTAAGCTTTACAAATGCACTGGTAGGAGGCTGAAAAGACAAGGAAGAGGCTAAAGGGAAATCTCCAGGAGCCAGGCGTCCGCACAGCCTTTGTGTCGGGAACACCCAAACCAGTTCCGGACACCCTGTAAACCAAGGCAAGAGATGTGAGCAGGCACTTCCCCGGAGAATTTTGGACAGCAGATACCCACACACACGTCTGCACGACACGATCATCACCACGTGGTTTCACTCTGCGTCCGTCAGAATCGCACAACGGGAGAATACAAGATGGCAAGGAAGAAATAGAAAACGCTTGACAGGACCAAGCTCGGGTGAGCGTGCTGTGCATCTGGAACTGTCATTCATCCCACGGTCGCGGGAGCGGAAAGTGGTGCAGCTGCTCGCGAAAAGTGGCAGTTCCTTTGAAAATTAAACCTTCACTTACCTTGTGATTCAGCAGTCCTGTCGCCACACATTTACCCTAGAGAAATGAGAACTCACCTCACAGAAAATTCCATATGCAACTATTTATAACAGCTTTATTCATAGTCACCCAAACATGGGAACAACTGACTTTCTCTCAGTCGGTGAACAGGGCGAGCCGCACGTCCACCCCGTGCGAGGAGAAGAGCAGAACTAGCCGTCCATAAGCGCAAACACTGGGACGGACCCAAAGACACCGGACGTGCTGAGCGAAGGGGGCAGGTCCAGAAAGGTTCCTTGTTCGGGACATTTCACAAAAGAGAGAGATGGAGAAACTGATGAGAGTTCCCAGGAGTTTGGGGCACAGAGACGTTTGACCCCACAAGGGAAGTTTCTGGAGTGATGAAATTCATTGTTTCTTTTTATTAGGAAAAAAGTAAACTTTACCGTGTGTATGTAAATTAGTTAACCAAAATAAAAGGAAAAGGAAACTATAACTCCTTAAAGTTTCAGAAATGTTGCTAATTGCAACTAAGAGCTCAGCCTATACTTTCTCTTTTAAGATTTTATTTATTTCTTTTTGATAGAGAGAGAGAAAGAACACAAGTGTGGGAGGGCAGAAGGAGAAGCAGACTCCTGGCCAAGAGGGCGCCCAGGGCAGGACTCGATCCCAGGACCTTGGGATCACCACCCGAGCAGAAGGCAGATGCCCAGTGACTGAGCCCCCAGGCGCCCTGGCACCCCGGCCTGTACTTTCGGTTCTCAGTGTGGATCCAGCTTCTCAGTTGTCAGATTAGGTTCTGGGTTCAGATTCCGAATCCCGCGTTCTATGTTTACAATCTCGAATCTGAAACCAGAGTCCAGATTCTGCAGTGGACGCCGGCCCGGCCATTTCGATCGTCTGCGGCGAGCTCTTCAGTGCAGAGCCCCACGAACTGTGACTCACAGCAAAACCAAGTCCAGCTTTCTGAGTCCCCAAAAAGAACAGTTATTTTATTTTATTTTATCTTTTTGAAGATTTTATTTATTTGTCAGAGACAGAGAGCAGTGGAGGGGGGGCGCAGCAGAGGGAGGAACAGGCCCCCCGCTGAGCAGGGAGCCCGATGCGGGGCTCGATCCCAGGACCCTGAGATCATGACCTGAGCCGAAGGCAGACGCTTCACAGCCTGAGCCACCCGGGCGCCCCCAGTTTTTATCATTTAAATGGTGACGCAAGCGTCTTTATAACATCTTCAGCGTGCCTCTCGCCCACCGGGCTGAAGACAGCTCATCTAGCTCTTAAGGCAACCTTGGCTGATGCCGGCGGGGAGTCCCCGAGGTTGCAGGGGCTCCGCATGGCCTGCAGCCCTTCTGCTGACACTGAGGTCGGTCTGGCACGATAGAAATCCCCTGGCCCATGTGCTCGCTCCTTGAGTATCTTAATATGTCAGTCCGTTATTTTCTGGCAAAAAGAAAGGATGCTCTGGTTTTCTTTCCTTTAGGAGTGACTTGGTTTTCTCTTATGACCCAATCATGTCTCTTTTTCTGTAAAGTTCACCCGTTTTTTAACTGCCTCAGTGCTGGTCACTCTGGGTCGTGCTCCCACTGCTTGATGTCCTCTCTCACTGTGCACCTTTGAGGGCTGTTTCTCCTCCAGCAGAGTCTTCTGGACGTGCCCTTCGTGCTTCGGCTCGCTGGAGGGCTGCGGCGGCTGCGCTGGGGACAGGCGTGCGCACGGGCGGGCGGGCGCGGGGGTCCTGCTGGCCCCACTGGCCCACCACCTCGTCTTCGCGCGCCATCGACGTGCCTCCCGAGGGGGCGTCTTCTGGGACCTCCCGTGGTCCAGCCTCCACAGCAGCTTCTCTGAGGACGAGGAGTTCCCACTCTTCCCTGAGTTCAGCGGGCCGACCTCCCAGACAGGAGCCTTCCCTCCTCGGCTGTTCTGCTCCTAAACTGCTTCTTCCGCAGCTGCC
The DNA here is from genome assembly GCF_022355385.1 of Mustela nigripes. NCBI lineage: Eukaryota > Metazoa > Chordata > Mammalia > Carnivora > Mustelidae > Mustela > Mustela nigripes. Next base: position 369,143 of record NC_081568.1, read on the forward strand.
ACGTTTCATCACTCCTTGGCTCCTTAGGAAGTATCAGATGGCGGTTTCCATGTGTTTTCTAGCACGGTCTTTGCCGTGCTGACTGCATTGACATCCGTCCATGTAGGTTGGGAATTATCCCACAAACCAGTTCCAAGCTGACCTCAAGAATCAGAAGATGAACCAGTTGAATCCGAGTGATACCAGCAAAGACCACGGATCCAGCGAAGAAAGCGCGAGGGACTGCGCTGAGAGCCACGAAAGCCGGAGCCGTCTGCCCGCACGTGTTTCAGTTCCTTGTCTGCTCTGCTTCTCCCGGGCTCCACCCAAACCTTCACTTACTCTTCTGATACCTACGGTCATTTCCACACAAGGACACTAAACTCACCAGTTGACTCTGTCTTCTTATTGGTGTCAGTCACCACCCAGCACCCACGGTCTGGGGTCCCCGCCGCATCACTTGCTCCCAGAGCTTGCCCGTGCCCGTTCCAACACGCGCCTCCTCGACACCACCACGTCGGCTACCTGAATGACTGATGGACATGCACTTAGGCAAACGAAATTCAACACCTTTTTGTGTAAAACCCACCATCGGTGTGGTACCCTGTGCGTGCACGCAGACATGAAGAAAGACCAAACGTGCCAGAAGATCAGGCGGGGAAGTGGATTTCCTGGGGGTTGGCGGAGGAATGCTTCCAGATAAGAAGTCGGGGGTAGGCAGGGTGAGGGTGAGTTCTCGTCTGGCACTTCGGTTTCAGGAGGTGGTTGTGCTGGTCGCGGGGGGCCGGGTTGGTGAGGGAGAGACTGCATGCACGGGCCTGGCCGGCCCACCTGACCCCAGAGCACCTGCACAGGCCCCCACCTGACTCATCCCTGTGCTTGGACCCTGTCCGGTGCAGCTAACCCCGGTGTGGACAGGTCTTTGCACAAACGCCACCTTCTGGGTCAGGTTTCTTCTGGGCGTACTGAAAACCACTCCGTGCCCGGCACCCATGTTCCCGTCCTGTTCCACTCTCTTGTGTCCATAGCACAGTTCACCTTGTGGCGTACTGCAGCATTCCTTCCCCCTCCTGCCAAAGGGCCACCGGGGACCCAGCACCTAGGACAGGCCGTGGAGTGAGCAGGCTCAATAAACATCCGTGGAACGGGTGAGCGAAGGCTTCTCCCGCAGAAGGAAGGCTGGGCCTCTCTCGCCCGCCGTCCACGGGTGCCAGCAGCTGCGAAACGGAGAGACGTCGGCAAGCAAGGTGAGTCGGGGCTGGCTGGAACTGCCAGGAAGGGTCCCCGGGCAGACCTTTCCTGGGGCTTCTGTCCCTCTGCTCGTGTCTGCACGGCATGTTGTGCTGCACAGCCCTCCCTGGTTCCGAGAAGAGGGGTGGGCTAGTGGATCCACAGCCGATTTCCAGACGCCCGGGATACGGGTGAGAACTCATGTGTGTGTCTGCCGGACAGGGCCAGGCCCCACCCACGGTCCAGGTGCAGCCGCCTTGTGGGGACTTCAAAGTTCCGGGGGGAAAGGGCCACGGGGCTACATACAGGTGACTCACTGTTCTGTGTCTGAAAAATTGACTGGGTCCGGAGTCAAAATATTTATTTAATGAGCAAAAGCGTGCGCCTACTTGATTTTTAAAAGTGTGTTGCTTTTCGCTCCTCGACTGAAAAGGGACCTTTGAGCTCTGGAACTGGTTGTTGAGGTTGGATGAGGTAGAGAACAGCGTATAAGCGCAGGAGACAATGCAGCATTTTCCTTGCGGTCCTGAGGCAGGTGGCCTCCCTGGAGTGAGGGGGCTCCGGGGGCTCCAACGGGACACTCCCTGCCCCCCAGGGGTCTCTCTGTCCATCGCAGAGCTGTGTCCCTTTGGGAAGTGTCTTCATTCGCGGCAAAGAGCTGAGGTCTTGAGGCAGAAATGGGTGTGGATCTTGGCAAGTTTTGCTGCCTGTTTGAGACTCGGTTCACTCCCCTGTAAAATGGGCATGGGAGAGTGGGGGCTTCTGCCCCGTGGGCTCCTGGTGGGATCCTCACGGCTACTGACCAAGACAACATATGCCCCCGCCGGCTGTGGCACAGCCCCGGGGAGTCTGACCCTGTCAGAGCCTCTTCTCCGCCACATGGGTGAGGCTTTCCTCTGAGGACCCCATCCCAAGGTTGGTCCTGCCACCCCGTGTCCTGGGACACCCCCCTGGGTGTGTGGTGTCCCCATCCTGCCCCAGCTCTCCTGACCCGTGAGAGGGTGCAGCGCCCTGGGACAGTGTCTGAGCAGCTCACCTGGACAAGAGCCCTGCAGAGCAGTGTCCTTGAAAACAAAGGCGACTGGCCGCCCTGGGAGCTCAGGTAAAATATTTCACATCTGTGAACATCAATTTTCTGCATAGGAGAGGCTTGATCAAGGTGACTGCTAAGGCTGTTTTGTGTTTGAACTTGCTGCTAAGTTTGCCGTGTGTGTCCGTGGGGTCCCTGTGGCTGCTGTGACAGGTCAGCTTGCGCTGAGGGGCTCAACACAACACACATCTCTACTCACGCTCCCGCTCCGGGCCTGAGGACTGAGCTCAAGTCTCCGGCAGGACTGAGCCCCCTCTGGAGGGGCTGGGAGGGTCCCTCCTGCCTCCCCCAGCCGCTTGGGTCCCAGGGGTCCCTCATCACGTGGGGTGCGGGGGGTGTCTCTCTGTGTGTCTTCTTTTCTGCTTCTGTGCGATTGCATGTGGGCCCCTGGAGAACCCGGAGAAATTCCTCTCAGGAGCCTTAGACTCTGTTCGCTGTAGACAGCCGGGGCTCTAGGGAGCGCGGGTTCTGTCAGGGGGACGGGGGAGAGGGCTTCTAGTTCCATAAAATGTTCTCTAAAGGCCCTCTCGGGTGCGCTCTCTGAGGTACACAGTAAGACCTTGCACTTCTGTCGTGTTTTCTGTACAGTCCGCGCGGCGGCGAGCGTAGGCCCCGCTGGTCGTCGGCGTTTGCTTTAGCTGGTCGAGGCGCACCGGGAAGGGCAGGAGGCCTGGCTGCTGGACCATCCCCACTCAGCAGCTGGGAAACCAGTCAATCCGGTTCCAAGCTTCTGTTTGTACTTGGCCCCCATCTGCTCCATCACCTACACAAGCCTCCGGGTCAGGGCCAGGCCAGACCCACACTCGACAGCAGCAGGAGGGACGGCCCACCCCACCGGACCCTCCCTCCGACTGAGACTTGGGACACAGGAGTTCCTCTCACTCCCCACCGCTCTGCGGGTGCTGCCCACCTCTGCCCCCTCCGCTGGGAGGGTGTCCCCTCCAGGCAGGAAGGCAGCACCTCCACCGTGTGAGGCCATCTCAGGAGCACACGGGGGCACAGCCTGGGCCGCACGTGGGTCCTCTGCGATGGCAGGTGGGGTTGCCCGGGGTGGCGGCAAGTCACCAAGCCCCCGTTCTGCCCTGTAGCCAGGAGGCTGGAGCCGCGGTCGGGCACATCGGCCACGTCATTTGTTCTCCTCATTGTCCAACTCCAGGCTCCAGCTCTGTGTTCCGGGCAGGAGTAGGAGGGCAAGGCATCTGCCACCCACATTTACTTTTTCTAAAAAATCAAAACTTGACCCCCAAATGCCCCAGAAAGTCAGACCCCGGCTGACTTCTCGGCCGCCGGAAGTGTCCTGCCGTAAGACGTGGAGAGAGCTTCTCTGCCGTCGGCGATGGAGAGAGACGAACTGAAGACGCAGGGACCACCGATTCCCTCAAAATCCCACTGAATATTTTAGAGCCGGGGAAATCTGGGGTTCAGCTGGCAGCTTGCCCTGGCCACACAAGCTCGTGGGCCTGCCATGGCACCTTGCTGGTACACAGGCCGGCTGACCCGCTGCTCAGCAAGGCGGACGGTCCCCACAGCCCGCCACAGGCTGCGTTGCACAGCAGGAACGCCTTTCTCTCACAGCAGCGCTCCTGCTCTCTGGGCTGCTCATGTCCTGGCACACAGGACTCATGGGCCACACAAAGGGGCAGCACCTGACTTTGTTCCTTGGGTCTGCTAAGCTCTGCCGTGTGATGGCTCTGAACCCAACAGGGACCCGTGTCCTGCATCGGGCAGCGTGGCGCAGGGATCTGCCTGCCCCTGCCAGCTGGGGTGGCCGATGCCTGGAGCAGATAGGGCTGGCTGACCTCGGCTCCTGGGTGAAGGACCAGGATGGCAGGGGTGCTCTGTGTGGCCAACACCCCGCCTGGTCCAGAGGGACCCTGAACCCTGTGCTGGCTAGAGCCTCAGAGGCAGGCAGCAGGCTGCAGGTCCCCAGACCTGATGCAGGGGGTTATACCCAAGGTCTGTCCCTCACTCGGCCCTGCACCTCTTCCTGGCGGTTAAGCAGGAGAGCAGGAAGGGGGGGGGCGGGGGGGGGCACGGGGGCAGCTCCCACTTGGAAGACACTAGGTGCACGGCAAGACAAAGGCACAGGGGTTGTGGGGTGTAGCGTCCCGGGAGTGGACATGGCTGTCCCAGAAGGTGGGCAGGGCCCCTGGCCTCCAGGTGAGGGTCATGGCTCAGAGGCCTGAGGGGCTCTCGGCCTTCCTTATGAGGTGACTGCTGCTTTGCCCCACACTGTGCCAGTGCACATAGGCCCTGTTGTCTCGGGTCCCCACTTCCAGAACAAACTGGAAGACCCCTCTTTCTGAGAAATCTCGGTTTTTAGGTGTTGGCCACTGTAGTGAATGGTGGCTCCTCTTCCTCTCTCTCCCTGACCGGCGCAGGGGTGACTTGGGGACATGGAGCACCCACCCCATGGATGGAGATGGGGGCTGGGGGACACTTGCTGGGCTCCAGGGCTAGAGCGTGGAAGCAGGGGTCTCGGGCAGGACACAGACAGGAACCAATCCCACCCGGGCTCGTGGGAGCTGAGCAGCACCTGAGCGTCGGGGCTGGGTGCTAATCAGCCGTGCTGAGCTCGCCTGCCTCAGGGTTCCCGCCGTGTGTCCTGCAGGCCTTGCGTCTTACCTGACCCCTGATCAGATCAACTCTTGACAGACGTTCACACGCTCCAGGTGAGACAGGGCCCTGCCTCCACCTCCCCAGGGTGGACCCGCCTGCCCCCTCCGGCTTCATTTACGTTCCGTACAGATGCTGGTGTCCTGGCCCCGGGGTCGGGAGACACCCAGGGTCCTTATAGCCCATGAAGGGTGGTCTAGCTGAGTGCCGTCGGGGACTCCTGCAACAGGACCAGAACCCCACGGTCTCAGGAGAGGTACCCTAGAGCTGCAGGTCCAGCCAGCAGGGGCCCTGCACTACCCATTCTGAACTCTCACCTTCCCAGAAACGGGGGGCAGAATCACTTACCAAAGACACGCGGAGTCCGCACAGCTGGACTTGCTCCTGGCCCGGGGCCGACGCCGCCCCAGCCTGACCCCCAGCCCGCCGGGAGACCCCCCCAACTCCTCGTCCACACCGCTGGCGACGCTGCACCGACAGAAGGGGTGGCACCAGCCCATTCTCTGTGTTAAGATTTGCCAGGTATGAGGTCAGGGTGCTCTCGTGAGCCCCCAAAACACCCCTGAAAACCGGCTGGACGGAGAAGACACACCCCACGGCAGCTGGCAGAACGCCCCAGGAGCACACAGGGAGCATCCCCCGGCCCCTCCTGGTTCCCAGCGCGGGGCTGAGCTCCGCCTGGGGGCAAAATGGGAAACTGCCCCCTTTCCCCCTGGAGCACATTGCAGGCCTGCTCCAGCCCTCACCCCTGCCTGGGCAAGGACTGCCATAGTTTAGGTCTCAGACTACCAGCACCCGTGGGAATCCTCAAGCTGCCCAGCCCTCCGGACGTGGACCCACCCTCCAGTTACTCTGTCTCCTTCTCTGGTCTCCTCCCTGGATGAATGACACTTCAGTTGCTGCGTGTAGTTTGGAGATTGAGGCTAAGAGGCCTGGAAGCCTTCCTGGAATGTTCTCGAAAGCTGTGGAAGGCTGCATGCAGTGGGGAGCTTGGTGTGCAGGAGGGGCTCTCCACTGCTATCTCCAGTGCATGGCCACCCAGGCCCCCCCAAAGCTTCTCCATGAGCCCCCTGCACCAGTCACAAGCACCTCTCCAAATTTTAAGCTCCCAGGGCAGTTGGGACCACAGGAGGAGCTGGATAAAGGCACCCGCAGGGTTCAAAGGCAGTACCTGGGGGTCATCTGGGTGGGCAGGTGCTGAGCCGGGCAGGGGTGTGTTCCCTCGGTGGGTCTCACATACCTGTCGAAGACCCAGTCCAATGCAATCAGCTGTGACAGGACCCAGGAGAGGATGCCATGGGGCTTTGGGCTGTCCCCTCGGGGTGGGGTGGGGCTGTCTGAGCCAGGGGCTGAGACCCTTCCCGGATCCCCACTCCCCCTCAGTGCATTCTTCCTGCTCCCTGGTTGCCTGGGGCCAGCTCCCAGCGCCAACATTCCTGGCTCGCTTCAAAGCAGTTCAAAAGGAACTCCAAAATAATACCCCCTAGATTCATCCCCGTAAACAAACGGAGGCAGGTGGCAGGTCCAGAACAGAAGATGGGTCACATAAACCTGGGTTTGATTCAGTGTCCATATGACCATTAAAAATGATGTTTGATAAATGATGGTGAAGAATATTTAGTTACATAGAGTTCATACAGAGTAAAAAATAGATATGTATCTGCCTAAGAGAGCGGTCAGCACCATCTCACTGTCATTGAGTATATACAGGCTTGGGAGACACACTTGCGGGATCCATGTCAAAGTGTTAACCTTGGCGGTTTCGATGTGGTGGAATAGTCAGTCTTTGTTCTCCGGTATTTTGCATCTTTTCTGCAATGAATATGCAATACCTTCAGAAGCAGAAAACATGATTTTTGAAGTTCTATTGGCACTTCTATCGTAACAGAAACATTGACTCTGTGTGGTGCTGTCCCACGGGGCAAGTGCAGAGGTCCCCGCCCACCCGAACTGACCACTGGGAGAGCCGGGAGCGCTGGGTGTCCTGGCTGTGCCCTGACCAGCTACTTCCCTCTGCTGGGGGCCAACGGAAGCCTTTTGCTTGCCTCTGTAGGCTTCTAAAGCCAGGCTGTCGGGTCAGTTTCTAAGTTTCTTGCCTGCACAAACTTCCACTCAGCAGACCTGGTGTGGGGCCCCCACGGGGCCTGGGACATGCCCAAGTCCGTGGAAAGGGAAGCACGGGCAGCACTGGAGTGACATCTTGGTCAGTTACGGGACACTCCCGAAGCAGGCTTGCGAGTCCCCATAAACACTGAGCAGCACGAGGGCCCAGGGAGGCCAAGCTTGAAGCCCTGCGCCGCCTAGCAGAGTTGGGGTACCCTGTACCCCTCCCTGCTGTGCGCACCCCCACCCCTCCCCTATACCTCCTGCCTCTAACCCCGCTGTAAGCCTCCAGTGCCCACACACCCCTTACCTCCGCCCTCCACCTCTATGCTACCACCCAGGCAGGGACATGCCAGGGGACTTTGCTGATAGGCCGGTGACATCTGGGGTGAAGGGTAGCAGGGGTGTCTCCTGCTCCAGACAGCAGGAGATGGGGAGGCAGGGGTGACCCCACGGTTCAGGCTGGTTGAGGCACATTCGGACACGGACAGGGTCTTCCCCGAACCCTGCAGACCTCAAGTGCTGCTCACAATGCTCCGTAAAGGTCCTAGAGGGACGCGCCTGCCACCAACTATCGGTCAGTGGGCGAGCACCACGCTCGGGCCCCAGACTTCACGGGCCGCCTCCGAGTGACCCCACGTGTGGGGTCCCGGGTGAGGCAGGGAACCCACGGGCTGGCGGGCTTTCCCGGGGGACAGCACCCCTCCCACTGAGGGCAGAGGACCGCTTGAGTCTGGCAGGCCCACTCGAAGGCCAACGCCAGCTTCGACTCGCCCCGCCCACCGGCCCGGACCCCGCCCACCGGCCCGGACCCCGCCCCTCGGCCCGGACCCCGCCCCTGACCCCGGACCCCGCCCCTCGCGGCTCTGCCGCGGCCCCACCGCGCAGGCGCCAGCGCAGGTGCTTGTCGTTTGAAAGTATGGCGCCCGCGGGCCCGCGGCTGGTGCTGCGTGAGGAGAAGATCCGGGAGAAGAGCGGCCTGGCGCCTCACCACGACCTGGGTGCGCGGCGGTGCGGGCCGGCGGAGGGTGCGAGCTTCCCGCCGCGGCGTCCGCAGACGGGGTCGGACCAGAGCGCGCCGTCCTGACCGCGCTCTTCCCGAACCGTCCCGAAGGCGGGGGGCGGGGAAGAAGGGGGTCCGCGGGGGGCGGGGCGCCGGGGGTCAGAGGGGGCGGGGAGCCGCCGGGGGGCGGGGTCCGCGGGGGGCCGGGTGGGGCGGGGACCGCGGGGGGCGGGGCCCGGAGTGGGGCCGGGGTCGCGGTGGGGGCGGGGACAGGGGGCCGAGCGGGGGCGCGGTGGGGGAGCCCCGGGGCGGGCCGAGAGAGTCCGCGGGTTTTCTTCTATTTAAAACGTGTTTTCAAGATCGCGATCGGTTTGGTTCGCTTTGATGGGGAGACGGAGGGGAGCGGGGACGAGCGGACTCCTCCGCGCCCCCGGGGGTGCCCGCGCGGACCCCACCCCGGACCCTGAGGTCGGGCGGAAATGCCGAGCCTCCCGCACGTCCCGCCCGCGCTCCACCCCGGGAGGCGGTTTCGGTCGGCGCCTCCAGGGGTGCGGCCGCCCGCGGTCGCGGGGCTCCTGGGTCGCGGGGCTCCTGGGTCGCGGGGCTCGGGGCGTTCCGGGACCCTACGCTGTGTGCGCGGCGGACCTGGCGGGCGGCCGGCGTGCGGTGTGGCCCGGAGAGGCCTGTCCCTGCGGCGCCCCGAGGGCACGTGTCGCTTGTCCGCCGGGGGACGCGCTCGTGCCGCTTCCTTTGGGGCTGGGGGCTGTGGCGGGCGCTGGGACCGACCCTCGGGAGAAGGCGTCGGGCTCGCGCGTGCGCCGGGTTCGCCGGTCCGAGTCCGGAGGTCGGTCGTGCCGTCCGCGCAGGCCTGGGAGACGCCTGCGACCGGCCCCGGGGATGCGTGTGTCGCCGTGTCGCTAGCCGGAGACGCCACGCGCTCTGCGTCTGTTGCCGCGCACTCCGCGCGGGGTTTACCCTGGAGACGGGGACGCGGGAGGGGAGCGGAGCGCCCAGCGCAGGGCCGGAGGGGCCGGACCCGCCTCCCTGAGATCGCGACCCGAGCGGAGCGGGGGTCCCGGCCGGCGCCCGCCCCCCCACGCGGGCGCTCCTGCTTGGGTAGGGTCCGGCGCGGAGAGGGCGACGGCGACGCAGGCCTGCGGTTTCCCGCCCGGACACCGGGCCGTGACTCACACTGTCACCTTCCCGCTAGCTCGGCGGGGTTGGGAGCTTTCCTTGAGAAGTCCTCTTCGGCCTGTGCGCTCTTGGGGGGGGGGGGGTTCTCCGTGCGATTCTCTGTGTATATCTGTCCAGGCGTGTTCGGTTCACCGTCCGGTCTGCGCTGGTGAATGGTCCAGGTGCGCTCTCGGGGCGCCCGGAGTTTCCTGCAAATGCGGGTCGGATCCTGTTGGCTGATAATGAGGTGATTCTTCTGGATCCTGGTTGATTTCCCGCCCGGCAGCTGCCCGGATGCGGGGCAGGGGACGGGGCAGCCCCTCGCCCGGAGCCTGAATTGGTCGGTCCCTCTTGCACTGCGTCCTGGGTGTTGGAGCTGTGCTGTCTGAAGCCGGGTGAGGGTTAGGGCCCGGGGATGTGGAGAGAGCCCGCAAGCCGGTGGTGCTCCCGGTTCTCCCCCGTGACGTTCTTGGTGCGGCGTCTGCCACTGTAGCTGCTCCAGCTTTCCTTGGTTCCAGTTTTCAGGGCACCTCCGTCCCCATCCGTGTCCCTTTAATCTAAGCCTGGCCCGTGGCACTGTTTGAAATGAGGTTCTTGTCGGCAGTGGGTGGTGGGTTCATTTTTAGTGACCCTGCCAATCCGTTTTATGGAGTGTGCTTGGACCCTTTCCGTGAGGTGGATTGTTGGTGCGGGACAGCTGAGCTCGCCGTGGCATGGTTTGTTTCCTACTGTCTTGTTCTTCTTTAGTTTCCTGCCTTCCTGGGGCTTGACTTTTCTTAGTTTCCGTTTTGAGTTATCTATCAGAGTTTGGAGCTTAGCTCTTTGTATAGTGTTTGTAATGGTGGTTCATAAATCACAGTGTATTTGTATAACTTAACACAGTCTGCTTGTGTGGACATTTTACCCCGTTAAGCAAAACGTAGAAACTTTATAAGCAATGTTTCCTTTTTCTTTTTTATCTTTCATAATTTAGTTGTCTTAAGTATTTTCTCTGGATGCCTTGGAAACCACATTAGTTGTTTTCCCTTTTCTTTTACAGTCATCCAACATGTTAAATAACTCTAGAGGAAACATTGTTACTACGTGTTTCCCTGTTTCATTATTCGTTCTTCATTCCTGGGGCTTTGGGTTTTCTTCTTTTATCCTCCTCTGTGCTGGAAGAGATCTCTGCAGCAGTTGCCGTAGGACGGCTGTGCTGGTGAAACGTCTGTGTTTCTTCACTCGAAAACACCGTATGTCACCTCAGTCCCTAAGACTGTTTTTGGCGGATACAGAGTTCTGGGTTGAAAGTTCTTTTCTTTCAGCACTTGGGAAATGTGGGGCCCTTCCTTCAGGCCTCCTTGGTTCTGAAGCATAGTCCCCTGTCCTGTGAGTAGTTTTCTCTACCAGTAATGCCTTTTCTGGTTGCTTTCGAGATTCTTCCACTGTTCTTAGTTTTTAGAAGTTTATTTCTGATGTATCTGGGCTTTTTTTTTTTTTTTTTTGGTCTTTATTCTGTTTGTGGTTTTCTCAGATACTGGAATATGTACCTGTATGTCCTTTGCCAAATCTGATAAGTTTTCAGCTATTATTTCTTTAATTGTTAAAATTTTTTCTTCTTTGTCACACTTTCCCTTCTTCTTGGAACTCTAATTGGAACTGCACTGGGACCTGTTGTGACAGGAATGTTAGATCTTTTTCTGCGGACCCTTGAGGCTCTGCTCTTTTTATTTTTATTTTTTTTAAGTGTCTTCTCTCTGCTGGTCAAGTAAAACAATTTCGATCAATATGTTGCTGCATTTACTCTGGATTTTGGCTTCTGTCGTCTCCTCCTGTTACTGAGCTGCTTCTGCACAGTGCTTTTGATTCACTTATTGTATTTCACGTTTCTGAAATTGCTGTTTGTTTTCTTTATGTTTTCTGCTTTTTAGCCAAGACTTCCTATTTATCGTTTGTTTCAAGAATGTTGATAATTGTTCATTGAACTATTGCTTTAAAATTCTTTTTTTTTTTAAGACCTTATTTATTTATTTGACACAAAGAGACAGAGATCACAAGTAGGCAGAGAGGCAGGCAGAGAGAGAGGGGGAAGCAGGCTCCCCGCAGAGCAGAGAGCCCGATGCGGGACTTGATCCCAAAACCCTGGGATCATGACCTGAGCCAAAGGTGACTTAACCCGCTGAGCCCCCCAGGCATTCCTTTAAAATTCTTGTTAAAAAGTTCTGACTCTTGTCATTTCTATGTTGGTGTCTGTTGATTGTTTTCCTCATTCGAATTGAGATTTTTTTTCAGTTTTTGGTCACTTTGTATTGCGTTGTGGACATTTTGGGTATTAAGAGGCTTTTTCTTTTGTAAATCTCATTGCAGTGTTGGCACTGAGTGGGTGCTGCCTCACGGCTGAGGTGGCGGCCAGCATCCTGTCACATACACACTCCGCGCATGCCTGTGGGCCAGCCGGGGTAGGCGTCGGGGTCCACTCATGCTTTCTCGGTGCCGTCCACGGTGCAAGGCAGATGTATGGTGCATTTTTTTACTGGGTGCTGAGCTAGTGTGGGGCTCACGTCAGGGTCCTGTGCTGCAAGGCACCCATCCTCATCCTCCTCCCATGGCCCAAGGGCTTACCCTTCTGTGCTAGTCAGAGTCCATTGGCCGTTCTGGGTGGCCAGCTTCGTTGGCCCTCAGACTGCGATGTGTGGACGACAAAATAGAGCAACGCAGGGCCCTCACCGCTTGATGGTTTTCTGGAGGTCCCTAGACAGTGGGGCTCCCGTTCCCCACCCTCCCGAGGGGTCTGGTGCTTGTTTCATACCTTGGTTTCCAGGGAGTTAGGCATAGGACACGAGTAGAAGTAGGGTGAGATGGGTCTATTCTGTCTTGTGTGGAACTGGAGGCCCACAAATCAATTTTAAATTTGACTGAGATGTGTTTTAAAACATAAATATTCCTGAGGAAGTGTTGATGTGCCTAGACCCAAACTGTCTTTTTGATTACAGAAACTTATTATTGTAGCAACATTTACTTACTGGCTGCGCGTTGAGTGTGCCACGCAGAGGATGACCGTGCCCTCGTGTGTAAGTGGCACGGACTAGGCAGGCTAGCTAACCCGTGGGCTTCTGATCGGGACCCCTGAGTGGAGGCTACGCAGGCGCTGGGCTGAGCAGCCAGGAGTCAGAGTAAGAGCCCGGCTAGGAGGGCCTTGCTGGTGGGGGGTGCGGTCTGACAGGGGAAGCAGGGGCGTGGGGAGCAGGGCAAGGGCTCGGAGACATTTGGGGCATAAATAAGCTGAAACCTTGAGTGCGATTCTTTAATATCACCGTTCAGTTAAAAGTAATTTTCTGTTCTTAGCTGAGCTCCAGTCACTGTCTATTCCCGGAACTTACCAAGAGAAGATTACTCATCTGGGAACTTCTCTGGTGAACCTGACGGGTCTGAAGTCTCTAGACCTCTCACGCAACTCCTTGGTGAGTCTAGAGGTAAGTTTTAAGTTTGTTTCTTCAAAGACAACTTACTGTTGTCAGGAGCAGTGCAAAGTACGTGTATAGTCAAAAATACCCTCTGTGGGGCACCTGGGGTGCTCAGCGGGTTAAAGCCTCTGTCTTCGACTCAGGTCGTGGTCTCAGGGTCCTGGGATCGAGCCCCGCATTGGGCTCCCTGCTCAGCGGGGGGCCTGCTTCCCCCCCTCTCTCTGCCTGCCTCTCTGCCTGCTTGTGATCTCTGTCTCTCTCTGTGTCAAATAAAGTCTTAAAAAAAAAATCTTACACCTGCACTTATGTGTAGGCTGTATACTTGGGTCTGATTACAGGTGGTGTTTTTCTTGTGCATCTCATTACGTCTTTAAACTACTTGGACAACCAGAAGTCCTATCTCTGATGAAGACGATTGTATCTTTAAGGGAACTAAAATAAGGCCCCAAAGACTGTTGTGTGTGCCAGTCAGTCTGTCCCTGTCTGCGCTGCGTTTCTCTTCATCCACATTGGACGCTCACATCTGTTTATCATCTGCCTGCTGGTGGCCTCAAACCCTGGAGTGGCCAAGCCACGGGCGTGGGGCTTCCTGCAACGCTCCTGACGCGGCGGGCGCTTGGCCTGCTGAGCAAGGAAGAAGCCGCCGGCTGATGGCAGCGCGGGACGTTGTGTGAACGCTGCCCGTGACTTCATGGAGAAGAGGCTCGTGCCGCCCTTAGTAGAGAGAGACCCCCAGCACGGGGCTGGGAACCTGCCCAGAGTACCCCCTCCGGGCACCGGCTGTCCCGGTCTGTGCGGTGTGAGCGCCAACTGCAGGAGACGGTGACAAGCCGGTGGAAGCGGGCCGTCCCCGGTGCTGTCCGGGCTCTGTGCACGTGACCTTCCACAGCCGCTGGCCGCTCCCTGCAGGGGACCCGCGGGCTGCCTCCGTGGAGCACGCCCGTCTCTGTGCTCTTCCTGCCAGCCGCCTGTGGCCGTGGCCGGTGCAGGTGCCAGTGCAGGTGCATACCACCCCTAGCTCACTGCGGCTGAGCATGAGCTCACTGTGCCTTCGTCCCGTTGGCAGGGTGTCCAGTACCTGACTGCGCTGGAGAGCCTCAACCTCTACTACAACAGCATCTCTTCGCTCGCCGAGGTGTTGCGGCTCCACTCCCTGCCAGAGCTCGCCGACGTGGACTTCCGGCTGAACCCCGTGGTGAAGAACGAGGCCGACTACCGCCTCTTCGTCGTGCACATGCTTCCGAAGCTCAGGCAGCTGGGTAGGTGCCGCGGCCTCGCTCATGGCAGCGCTGGGCGGCGACCCGCGCGCTCCGCTCCCTGTTTGCGCCCGTGTCTCACCGGCTGGGTGTTGTGGGGCACTGCCTGGGAGGAGGGCGGGGAGCTCTGGCCACAGACACCTGCCCGGGGCGGCCAGGAGCTCGGTTGTGGGGGAGGGGCAGGCTGCTCTGTCACTTTCTGGCCCTCCACATTGTCACTGACTGGCCTGGATATACTCTCTAGGATCCGGTGGCGTTTCCTTGCCGGGCTGCCCAGGCTTCATCTTAGGCAGTTGGATGTTTCCTGGTTTCATGTCCACTTGGAAGGGCAGGTAGAGGAAGAGAAGTTCATGTGTCACACCGTCCCCCAGACAATAGGGACGGGAGAGTGAGGTTCTGGTGGCAGGTAGAGCTGCCCACTGGCTTAGTCACCCGTGTCCCTCAAAGAAACAGGTCTGTGTCAGGCCGTGGGACAAGCTTCCAGGGAGCCGGCCAGCCACGCCCGGGGGGAGGGTCATGCTTACAGAAGCCATCGTGGCGCCTCCCCAAGCCCTTCCTGGTTACCAGGAGTTGTTTTCGTCATGAGCGTTGTGCTGGTGCCCACCTTGTGTCGCCGCACCCGTGAGAGCGTGGCGTGTGAGCCCAAGGGCACGCTGAGCACGGGGAAGGGGCTGGCTTAGAGCCTGGGCCCCTCAGTCCGCCGTGTGAATGGGGTCATAAGTGCCAAGCAGTGGCGGAGTCGGCACGTCCCCGTGAAGGGCAGTGTTGCTCTGTGTCCTTAGTGATCACAGTGTGTCCTCAAGCCTGAGGGCCAGTTCATGCCTGGTGAGTCTGGGGCGTTCGGGCGTCTCTGTCTTCTGGGAGCTGACCTAATGAAACCAGAGTCAAGCCGGATCACAGCAGCGCTTGTCAGGGAAGACGGTCCACTGTCCTTGCACGCGGTAGGTACTGAGCTGGGGCCGCACTGTGGCTACTGGCCTGGCAGCGCCCAGGTGGTATCCGTGGAGATCCCCGTGTTTTGCGTCTCTTGGCTATAGCAGGTTCTCTCGCGAACGCTTTCTGCACAAGCTCGCCTCCCGGTGCCCCGTCCCCCGTGCTGCTGGGCCGTCAGCTCTGGGAGCCTGCCGCTCTGTCGGGCCGCGCCTGCCTGGGGTTAGGGGTGGGCTGTGGGCATCAGTGACCAACCCCCATCAGTATGTGTTTAGTTTGGATTTTCAGGTGTTTGGGGGGAGTACGTGCTGGTGCTCTCGCTTACTTCCGTTTACCAGCAGTTGAAGTTGGCGCTTTCACAAGCATTATGGTCCACATTATTGAAAAATTTTGCCGTCTTCAGTCTTAAATCTTTACTTTTCTCTTCATTATAAAGGTTTTAGATTCAGCCTCTTAGAGTGTGCAGAAGGGACATAATGAAGAGGGGCAGAAGGAGAGGGAGAAGCAGGCTCCCCACTGAGCAGGGAGCCCCAGCGGGGCTCGATCCAAGGAACCCGGGATCATGACCCGAGCTGAGGGCAGACAATCGACTGAACCACCCAAGTGCCCCCAGAGCATTGACTTTTGATGTTGGGAAGCATCTTAACCCTCAGATATGCTGAGGAAGACCCAGGAGTAAGAACTGATTAGAGGCCTTCCGGGGCCCTGGGCACTCAGGCGGGGGCAGTTGATCCTGCCCATCTGACGGTGCAAATCCTAGGCCCAAACACAAGACCTTGACTCCTCTCTTTAGCGAGTTCAGGGTTCTTATCCACAGAGACGTCTCCGACGTGCTCAGTGAGGTTCGAGAACCTCACAGGGCGCCCCCAGGACATGCATTAAGGGAGGGCGGTGCTGAGAAGGAAGTGCGCGTGAGCCGCGTGTCTCTCCCCGCGGCAGCAGGCTGCCGGCACGTGGTCCCTGGGGCTGCGCCGCATGGGAGCCGGCCAGCCCTGCTGGAGCCCGCACTCAGCATCTCTGGGAAGCCTAGTGTAGCTACGACGGCCCAGCATTCCTTTCCTGGGGCTGCACAGTGCTTAGGGGGGACTCCTGGGGCAGTGCCGGCCTGCCTGGGGGGATGGAAGGTCCCTGAAAAGTGGTGGCAGTCCTGGTCATGTGCGGTTGGCTGCAGGGAACGCGACGGGGGTGCCTTCCTTTCCACAGGGAAGTGGGTGTGCTTCAGGGGTGCTAGGAGGTACCCTGTGGGGTTTGGTCACCAGGGCCTGTCCCCTGCTTCGTGACTTGCTCATTTCTCTGGCATTTTCTCCCTAGATGACCGTCCTGTGAGAGAGAGCGAGCGGAAGGCGTCCCGGCTGCATTTTGCGTCGGAGGAGTCACTCAGCTCGAAGCAGAGCTTCCCCGCTGGTTTCAGAGTCGGAGGGTAAGAGCAGAAGTGGCATCTGGACGCGGAGAGGAGCTGTTCAGACTTGTCTGTGGCTAGAACCTTTACCGGAAAGATACTTCTGTGTGCCGACCGCCACTCGGAGGGCAGCTGTGCCGAAGAGGAGAGGGGCCCTCTGCCCGTTGTCCGTGTTTTCCGTAGTTACTTGTCATAGTAGAATGTTTATTGAAGTGACACATGTAACATCAAACCGTGTGAAAGCACGGCCCCTCGTCGCCTCCTCAGCCTCGGAGGCGGCCCCCGCCCCTTCTGCGGCCGCGCGGCTTGTTTGCGCCCTCTCTCCTCTCCAGACCGGACCAGCGCACCGCCAGTCGGCGTGCGAGCGCTTTGACGCGGGAGCTGACGGCCGCACGGGCCCTCGCTCCGCGGCCCGACGGTCGGTCCGTGCGGCGTGGTCCTCCCAGCACGCTCTGCTCAGTGGCGGCGGCGGTGCTGGCTCTGCCGTGTGCGGCCAGGCGGTGGGACCGGCATCTCCGGCCTGCCTGTGCCCCGCCTCGTGCCCGCTCCTGGCTCTTGTCAGCTGCCCTGTTATGTTCAACTGCTCTGGGAAGGTTGACAGCATTTCAGGGAGTTCTGAAACCATAAGCTGTCTTCGTGGTTTGCAGGTTGATTTTTATTTATTTATTTAGTTAGTTAGTTAGTTTTTAAGATTTTATGTATTTGTCAGAAAGAGACAACGCGCGCACAAGCAGAGGGGGCAACAGGCGGAGAGAGAAGCCGGCTCCCCGCTGAGCAGAGAGCCGGTGTGCGGCTCCAACCCAGAACCCTGGGATCCTGACCTGAGCAGCAGGCAGACGCTTGACTAGGCCCCTGGGCGTCCGTACAGGTGGATTTGAAAGGGCAACGTCTGCCTCGCTTGTGCCAGGGTCATAGACTGTACGCCGTGTCGCTCTGTCTAAAGCCTTCAGCCGTCTTGCACCGTATGCCTTAGCTTACCTTTCGGCTCCTCAGCGCACAGATTGACCTGCTCTTTCCCGAAGAGGGCTGGAGCGCGAATACTTTTGGTTCTGCGGTCCACGCGATCTCTTTCCCGGCTTTGGAACGCTGCCTCTGTCGCGTGAAGGCACCCGCAGATAATGCTTCAACAAACAAACAGCTGCGTTCCAGTACAGCTTCATTTACGGGGATAGGCAGGGCGCTGGGTTTGAGCTGTGGCCTCGCTTAGCCAGTTTCTGTTCTGATGTCTCAGGATCAGTTCCAAGTCCTTGGGGTCTCTTGTTCGTCAGGTCCCCTTATCTCTCCCGCTCCCCTTCCTTCCCCATTTCAAACCAGACCAATGACTGTGTAGACAGCTGTTCTCAGTACTGTGTGCAATGGTCTGGATGTTTGTGGCCCCCAAATTCCTGTGTCGAACCCTTACCCTGCTAGGTGCTGCTGTCAGGAGGTGAGGCCCCCAAAGGCAGAGCCTCATGGATGGGCGTGGCAGCTCGTAGAGAGACAACCCACCCCCCCGAGTTCCCCAGCCCCTTCCACCCCGTGAGATTCTGAGTCAGGTAGTGTCGACTTCTGACTTTGCTCTTCGTTGATATTTTCTTGGGTCTTCCGGGGCCTTTGCCGCTCTGTGTAAGTGTCAGTTTGTTCGTGTCCGTGGAAGACCTTGCTGGGACCCCTGTGACCGCGGTGACTCTTACAGATCGGACTGGGAGGATCGGACACGTGACAGTCTTGAGTCTTCGTGCGAGCACAGGGGGTCTGTGCGTGTGTTAGTTCTTGATTTCACTTAGCAGAGGTGTGTGCTTTTCCTCAAACAGATCTTGCACACGTGTCGTTCGATTACACCTAATCTGTCGTCTTGGGATGCCTCCGTAAATGGTGCTGTCCTGCTTCATTTGGCACGCCAGATCTTGTTGGTGTGCAGGAAAAGCCTGACTTTTGCATGTTCACCTTGCGTGTGTGTTTCCTAGAGCTGATGTCGCAAAGTGCCACAGACCGGGTAGCTCAATAACAGAAATCTGTTGTCTCACCGTTGTCAAGGTCGAAGTCTGGAATCAAGATGTTGGGGCGTTGATTCTTTGTGGAGGCTGTGAGGGAGAACCTGTTCCTTTAGTCTTCTCGTGCTGTGCTGGAAATCTTTGGTGTTCCTTGGCTTGCAGATGTATCTTACCAGTGCTGTGTCTTCACGTGGCTGTCTTCCTTCTCCCTGTGTCTTCGCACAGGGTCTCTCCTTCTACATGCTTGTTTCTGTGTCCCAGTTTCTCCAGAAGGTGCCGGTCAGGTTGGATTAGGGGCTGAGCCTAGTCTCGTATTAACTTGATTACGTATGTGAAGACCCCATTTCCAAATAAGGTCACGTTCTGAGGTACAGGGTGTTGGGACTTCCTATCTTTTGAGAGGGACACAATGCGAATCGTAACTCCTTGTGTTTTGCAGCCTTATTTTACTGGAGTTTTTTCCCCCTTGTTTTTGGTTCATTCTTGAGGATTTTCTGCATAGACGATCATGTATCTGTGACAAAGACAACTTCCCAGTCTGTATACCTTTTATTTCCTGTTCTTGTCTTACTGCATTGGCTGAGACTTCCGGTGTGACGTTTAAAAGAAGCAATGAGAGGGGCCGCCCTTGCCTTGCCCTACTTACAGGGACGTGTCTGTTTCTCACCACTAAGTGGGATGTTAGCTACAGGTTTCCATAGATGTTCCCTCTAGTCTTAGTTTGCTGATCATTGTTATCATCAGTGGATGTTGGATTGGGTCAAATGCTTTTTCTGTCATGGTATGAGCATGTGAGTTTTCTTCTTTAGTCTTTTGATGTGATGATTGCATTGATTGATTTTCAAATGTTGAACCAGCCTTGCATACCTGGAATAAATCCCACTTGGTTGTGGTGTATAATTCTTTTTATACGTCGTTGGATACAATTTGCTGGTATTTTGTTGAGGATTTTTGCATCTGTGCTCATGGGAGCTATTGGTCTATAGTTTTCTTGCATGTTAAAATAAGGCTGACATAGTATGAGTTAGGAAATATCCTCTCTGCTTCTGTCTTCTAGAAGAGATTACAGAGAATTGGTATAATTGTTTTCTTTAAATATTTGATAGAATTCACCAGTGAGCCATCTGGACTTGGTATTTTAGAGGGTTATTAATTATTGATTCAATGTCTTTAATATATATAAATCTAATCAGATTATCCATTTCTCCTTGTGTGAATTTCGATAGAATGTTTCCAGGAACTGGTCTGTTTCATTAGATTATCAAGTTGTGATAGGGTTGTTCATAGTTTTACTGTCCTGTTTGTGTTCATGGGATCTGTCATCACAATTCCTCTTTCATTTTTGATACTAGTAATTTGTGTCTTTTTGTTCTAATTAACCTGGCACGGAAGTTTTTCAATTTTACTTTTAAAGAACTAGCTTTTTTTTTTTTCCTATCTGTTGATTTCCTATTTTCAGTCTCACTGCTTGCTGCTCTAATTTTATTTCTTTTCTTCTGCTTACTTGGGATTTAATTTGCTCCTCCTTTTCTAAATTCCTAAGATGGAAGCTTGGAGCTTGAGTTATTGATTGTAGATTTTACTGTTTTCCTGATGTATGAATTACATTCTAAATAGTGATTTCACCAGATCCCGCAAGTGTGTTTTCATTTTCATTTAATTCAAAATAGTTGCACATTTCTCAGGAGATTTCTTCTTTGACTCGTGCGGTGTGTTATCCAGGAATTTGCTCTTTAATCTCCCGAGTATCTGGGATTTTCCAGTTCTCTTCCTGTTACTGATTACTAGGTTAATTGCACTGTGGCCGGAGAGCAGACACTCGACACATCCTCCTCTCTTCGGTGTGCTCATATGTGCCTGAGGGCTCCTGGTGTGACCTGTCAGCTCGAGGAGAGCGTGGAGTCTGCAGTCGTTGGGTGCAGTGGTCTGCAGGTGTCAGGACCTCCTTCGGACTGCTGGTGCCGTTGAGCTCAGCTGTGTCCTCACTGACTTTCTGCCCGCCGGGTCCATACAGGTCCCGGATGTTACCGTCTTCTTGGAGAACGGAGCCCCTGTCTCTATGTAACGCCTCTTTTATTCCTGAAAACATTCCTGATTTCAAGTCTGCTCCATCTGAAATTACTGTAGATACTGTTGCTTTCTTTTGAATAGTGTCAGCGCGATATATTTCTTTTTAATACTTTCCTCTTTTTTTAAAGATTTTATTTATTTGAGGGAGAGAGAGCGAGAGGACACGGATGAGAGCACAAGCAGAGAACTGGCGTGGGGAGAGGGAGAAGCAGACTTCCCCCTAAGCCGGGAACCCGATGTGGGGCTCAATGTCAGGACCCCAAGATCATGGCCTGAGCCGAAGGCAGCTGCTTAACCGAGTGAGCCACCCAGGCGCCCCTAACCCTTTACTTTTTACCCATATGTGTCTTTATATTTAAAATGGGTTTCTCGTGGGTGACTTGTAGGTGGAGCTTGATTTTGATCCATGTTGAATCTCTTTGCGTTGGAACGTCTAGACCATTGATGTTTAAAGGGTTATTGATAGGGTTGGATTTATGTCTGCCACGTTCATTTCTGTTTCCTCTGTTCCTGTTCTCGTCTTCCGCTCTGTTTCTTCCTTCTGTGGTTCTGAATGAGTGAGTTACACCGTCCCGTGTTCTCTCTGGTTAGCCTCTCAGTGGCACTTACATTCTCACTTTTCTTAGTGTTCACCCTAGAGTATGCAGTAGACTTGACAACTAATCCAAGTCCACTTCCAAATGCCGTCGCGCTGCTCCCTGGCAGTGGCAGTACCTCAACTCCCCAAACATTCCTCGTCCCCTCCCGTCCTCGCATTGCAGGCGTCGTCATCCGCTTCATGGACGCGTAAGCTGTGATCGTACCGGTCATATGTGGGTACCCGTGATCACATACATTGTTGCGGTCGTCTGTTGATCAGTTAAGAATAAGACAAAATAAAAATTTTTATTTTATTCCTTCTCAGTGCTCTTCCTTTCTCTGTAGATCTGTTTCTAGCCTGTATCATTCTTCTCTCTAGAGAACTTCTTTTAACGTTTCTTACGAGGCGTCTACTGGCATCACATTCCACTATCCGTTTATCTGAGAAAGTCTTCTTTTCTCCTTCCCTTTTTTTTTCTTTAAGGTTTTACTTACTTATTTGACAGAAGAGTCGAGAACAAGCGTAAGCGGGGGAGTGGAGCGGGAGAAGCAGGCTTCTCACCGAGCAGGGAGCCTGGTGTGGGGCTGGACCCCAGGACCTGGGGATCATGACCTGAGCCGAAGGCAGACGCTTCAGCGACGGAGCCCCCCAGGCGCCCTCTCAACTTTTGAAGGATAATCTTGCAGGGTACCAAATTCTAGGGTGGTAGCTTTTCTCTCAGCAACTTCAATACTTGGCTCTTGCATTGCTTGCGTGATTTCTGAGGGGGGTCTGATGTAATTCTTGTATTTGTTCCTCTACACATAAAGTGTTTTTTCCCTTTGGCTTATTCCAGCCTTTTTTTTTTTTCCATTTTCTTTTATTTCCTCCAGTTTGGTTAGGATCTTCCTTGATGCGGGTTTTGGGTGTTTGCTCTGGCGTCGCTCTCTGGGCTTCCTGGGTCTGTGACTTTAAATACTTTTTATGTTTCTTTTTCTCTTTCTGACGTTCTCATTAAGCATGTGTTATACCTTGTGGTTGTCCATCGTCCTTCAACTCTTGGGTGTTCTCTTGTGGGTTTTTCCAGTCTTCTTCTCTCCCTGTGTTTCGGTTTTGGACGATCGTGTTGAGCTGTCCTGAGGCCCAGAGATTCGTCCCTCGGCTGTGTCCAGGCCACTGACGAGCCCATCGGACACTTTCTTCATTTCTCTTATGGTGCGTGTGATCCCTGGCATTCCTTCTTCCGTCTTTGTTAGAATGTCATCTCTCTGCTTCAGTTTCCCCTGTCGTCTTGTGTACTGTCTGCTTTTTCCATTAGACCTCTTGACATCATCACTTGTCGTTGTTTTAAACTCTCGTCTGCTAACGCCGGCGTTCCTGCCGTACCTGAGTTCTGACACTTGCTCTTCCTGTTCACGATTGTTCGGCCACTTGGAGTCCCTTGGGACTCCAGATGCGTTTTAGGGTGTGTTTCTCTGCTCCGGCCAAAGACGCCCGCGGGATTTTGACATGTATCGCGCTGATTCTGTAGGTTGCTTTGGGAAGTACCGACGCTTGAGCAGTGTCAGGTCTTCCCGTCCATGAAGATGGGACGTGTTTCTATTTATTTAGGTCTTCTTTAATTTCCTCCAGCAGTCTTTTGTAGTTCACTTGTCCTTGATAGTCTCAAGACTGAACTGTCACAGAGTTCAGAACTCAGAGAGCCTCCTCCTGACCTGACGCAGCCTCGTGATCCAGAGGTGACTGGAAGACCCGAGAGACAGGAACGTGTCAGGTTTCTGTGGGCAGACCTAGAGAGAACCCAAGTCCCCTTCCCGTGGCGCTGGTCCGGAAAACTCTCAGAGGTAGAAAATAGTAAATAGTATCGATTTCTAGTAATAGTAGTAGTCCGATCAGATATATAGCACCAGCACTCATAGTGGGTGACTGAGTATTATCGTTGAAGAGCTCTTGTGCGCTGCCTGTGTTGGAAGTGAACGGCCCTTGGTGTTTGTCCGTCTCCGTGCTGAGGGCCGCCATTGGTAGGGAGGTCGTGTGCTAGAGCACCTCATGCTCAGTGTGGAGAGATTTTCACTTAAAGTGAAGACAGAATTTCAGAACGCCACACCCTTTAACTTCCTTGACACCTGGCATGTTGCGGATATGCTAGGAAGAGAACACACTAGCGGATGTCAGAACAGGGGCTTTCTGGACCTTTCGTTCTTGAGTGACCCTCCTGGGGTTCTGTGCCCTGTTCAGACGGCATGGTGACGTCACGTGACCTTCTTTTCGTGAGCGCTTGTCCTGTGGATGTCTTGCACTGACTTCTTTAATAGAGCACTGGGAGCCATTTTCTGCCGCACACCAGCTCCTTCCCGGAGACCCCGTGGCCATGCTGGGGCACTTGTCTTCCTTCACAGGGCTGCGTGCTCTGGTACGGGACTCTGGCTTGAGCGACAGCACTGAGTTTGCTTTTCCTTGCAGACCGTGCCACTCTAGGGCCCTGTGTGCTGACCCCTCGGCCAAGAAGTGCTTGGTCATGGACGCAGATGACGAGGCAGTCCTGAACCTCATTGCTGAGTGCGAGTGGGACTTGAGCAACCCTCCTGGGAGCACAAGTTCCAGCCAGAGGGAGCGAGAGGCCGACCTCCGTAGTTCTCAAGGTAGGCTGCTACTCCACCGCGAAGGCCCAGTGGGCCCAGCCTGTGCTGGGAGCTGGCCGTCTCTGGCCTCTTGATACACAGCTGTGCTTTCCAGAAAATGGACCTTTTCCTGGCGAATCCTCATGACGTCTCTGTGAACTTGAAAATACTAGTGGTTTGGATTCTAGAATCGTGACAGGTGATGTCACCGTAATTGAATATATAGTTCTGCATGTGTGGCTGTTCAAACGTCCTTCCTCGGGTAGACCACGATTTTACTTACAGGCAGACCCGGAAATTCAGAGTAGACGGGTGAAGTGTCCTGTGGTTGGTGACACTGGTGTCCGTCCCCACCGCGAGGGGTGTTCACTTGGCTTAAGAGACGTGTGGTGCTCAGCCGGCCCGGTTCAGGGCGTTAGACCCGACACGGACGTCGGGAGGTCTCTGCGGCATGCGGGCTTCTCTACAGGCTTTGCTCGGGGCCTCCCTTTTCCACCAGGCCTTGTGTATGTGCGCCAGCTCGTTCCTTCTGTTGCGAGTTTCTGAGAAATTTTCCTGAAGACAGCAGGCTAAGGCGTTAATTTGGGCTAGAATCCCAGGACTCCCCAGCTGACACAAGGACATCTGCCCAGTGGATGTCCTCGCCAGCTCATCGCGGTCAGTCTTTTCAGGTGTGGCCCTCCTGGGCGCGTGGTCGGGCCTCCTGGCCGTTCTCACGCACACTTCCCTGAAGACCGCTGGGGGGACGCTTCTGCTCCCATCTGTTCCCCTCCGGGTTTCTCTTCTTCGTCTTGGGTCAGAAGAGTTCTTTCTCTGTGGTTCTCTTCGTGCAAGGCCTTTCTCAGCTGTAAGTGCCGCAGCCTCCCCTTCTCCGGCCCGCCTTGTGTGTGCCCGACCGCGCTCGAAGAGAAGCGGCTCTCGCCATCCAGCTTGTGCATTCTGTTCTCTCTGTGGTTTGTGCTTTCTGGTGTGCGCTTGCTTTGCAGGAGATCTCCGTCTGCCCACGCCTGTGAAGAGGCTGCCTTCTCAGTCGGAAACTGTGGCACACCCGTTGATTCCGTTGACGAGCCTCTCTGCGTTCGGCCGGTGTTGGGTCGCTTGTCGCGTCTGCGTGCTGGCGTGGCGCCGACCTCCTCCCGCAGCCGCGCCGTCCGTGCTAAGGCCAGACGGGGCGAGTCCACCTGCACTGTCCCTTTTTCTTGTTTAGTTGGGTCCCGGATAGCTGTCACACGCTGTCAGAAGGTAAAGATGGAATTTCTGATGAAATAAAACTTCAAATGTTTTTTAATAAAATAGAATCCAGACATCTGTTGAGCCCTCTGTCAGCACAGCCTCAGTGTGGGGACTCCATCAGGGCGGGCCATGAGAAGAGGAAGGGCAGCTCTCGAGGCTGTGGTCCAGAAAAGAGGCTTCAGGACCAGTGCTGGGGGGAGCCGCCCCCGCAGTGTGGACAGCACGTGCACTTCACCCCACACCCGGGTGAGCAGTCCCGCGCTTCCAGCCCCTTCTCCTATAAGCCTTTGTAATTCCCAAATGCTAGATTTTTCCTCACTTTTTTGTTGTGCATGTTAAGGTACTTTCAGGTGGGTTGTCCGTGTGCGTGTGCATGTATGCACGCATGCACCCGGGCACACACGATCACCTTTTTCAGTGCAGGCACTGGTCGCTGCGGCCAGAGAACTCGGTCTGCTGAGGGCTGCGCTCTGCCTCCCTTACAGTTTCTGCAGACATGGAGGACTCGACCCTTTCTCAGAAGTCCAGTTTGTCAGCACAGAAGGGGTTAAATCCATTGCCCGCTCCTGGGAAGTGCAGAAAGCGAAGACCGCCTGGCAGGAGATCCCAGGCTCCCGCAGACCAGGAGGGCCTGAGACGCCTGCAGAGGCCGACCGTGTCGTCAAGCCCCGAGGAGACGCTGAGCCGGCAGAGTGGCTCGGAGGGCCGGAGCGAAAGGACCTTGTCTCCCTCAGAGGTGTCGGAGCCCGAGGACGAGGAGCCCTGCGGCAGGAGCAGCACCGGAGAGGTGAGCGCGGGAGCCGCACGGGACTGGGTGGTGAGGCGGGGCTGCTGTAGCCCTTCTGTGCTCCCCCGCCCACCCCTGCCCTCGCCGGCCCCCGCCGGAGAAGCTTGTGCACTGGTCTCCCTGCAGCACCGCGACGTCGTGGTCTGTCGCAGGTGTGCTTCTGGGCTCCATGGCCCCTCCCGCCGCCCTCGGCGCTTTGAGGCGAGAGTGTAGGCACAGGCAAGGGACGATTGTTCTGTGCTTGTCTCAGAGACGGAGTCCGTCCTCTTGGCCAGGGCGCCGTCAAGAGTCCTGGTGTGGCGGTGTCCTGCACGTGCATCCTGTGGTTTTCCAAAGGCCTCATCCTGCGTAAGGACGGAGAGTCCTTCCAGCCTCTCAGTGACCCAGAGCCACGTGGGCGCTGACTCGGCTGCTGTTGTCCCTGGGTTTGTTGGAGACGGAGGCACGAAGTGCTGGGAATTGGGGCCCCCCGTGGGCGGCACAGAGCAGACTGTGGCATGGCGGTCTGGCCCGTCACTGCTTTAGCAGACATGAGGAGCTGGCCTCCCGCGGGGTTGGTTAGGGGAGCGATTTTGCTTCCTGTGGTCGGTCCTGAGTTGCAAACAGGGAGAAAAATCAGGAGAGCCATCACTTAACTGATCGAGTTCTGGCCACGGGGCCGGTTGTTACAGGGGTCATGGTTTGGCCTCCTGGCTGGTTGCTGTAGGTCGAGCGTCAGAAGGCTGCTCTCCTAGAGGCTCTGGTCATGGCCCGTACGGTCATTCTCTCACTGTCTGGATTGAAGACTGGAAAGGAAGAAAAATGAGGCTCTCTTTGAGATAGGAACATGCCTGGGCCCTTCCCGTGCCCCAGAGGCCTGGCCTCCCACTCTGCCCAGTTCAGAGCTTCGCCCGGAGAACTCGTGCAGGTGCTGTGGGGACTTAGCGTTTGCAGGCGTCGTGGAGTCCTTTGCGGCCTCGTGGAGACCATCCTCACAGCCGGCACTGCCCTGAGCTCCTCAGGTGGCAAACGGAAGCTTGAGTGAGCGCATTGAGGATGCTGGCTCTGTCACCCGTGCCTGAGGACAAGTGTCCAGACGTGGCTTCCGAGGGAGGTGTTAGTGCCCTGTGCTCCCTGGGACACTCAGCCTTAGCTTTTTGGGCGAGGGCCAGGCTTTCGTGTCTTCATGCTGCCCCACCCCCCGTGGGACCTTGGGCAGAGCATGCTTGCCTGCTCGGCTCTTTCTGGGGGGCCTGGGGTGGGCGGTGGCGGCAGGCGTTGAGGAGCTGTCCCCGCTGGAGTGGCTTTACCTGCCTTGCCTCCTTGCCAGGTCTCTGCTCTTCGGAAGTTCCTCAAGTGGAAAAGCCCTCTGGAGGTTAGCTCACTGCAGAGCCCTAAGTGGGGCTCTCCCCAGCCTTCTGCTTGGACCTGCTTCCTGGGGACCTGGGACTAACCTGCGTCCCAGCTCTGGGACGGCCCAGAGACAGATGTGAGCTTCTGTGCCCTCCCTTGCCAAATCCCCAGACTCTTAGGAAGTGGGCAGCAGAGCAGAGGCTGTCCCCCTTTCTTTGATAATTTTTCTAAATTATCAAATTTAATAATTTATCTAAATTTCTAATTTATCTAAATAATTTCTGAAAGGAGGAAAAGCAAGAGATGAAGTGCACGCTGACATAGCCCTGGTGGGATGGGCCTGGATGGAGTTGTGATGGTCTCTCCTGGCAGCCCTTCTGCCCCCATCGTCCTGGCCTGACCACCATCTGGGCCAGCGTGTGACATCATTACATTCAGGGCTTTCCAGGTGCCCGTGGCTGTTGAGGCCGAGACTGGCTCTGATGGGTCTCCAGCCTCCAGGGGTCCCTGTGGAGTGGTTCGAGAGGGCCCAGAGCAGGCCATTGTGGGAGCTGACACAGCCTTAGAGCTTAAACCGTGATGTGGATTTCATGACCATCATCTCGGTATGACTCCTTCTCATGGACCCTTTAGTTCCTCCAGGAGCAGGGATGTCACTGGAGATGCACATCCTGTGCCACCTCGGCAGCTTGTGGCCTCTGGATGGCCCTGTGCCCCACCTGTCTGTGGGATGCGGGTGTCCGTGTGAGGCATGGAGGGCACCAAGAGGGCCTGGGTCTTTGCATCAGGCAGTAGCTCCTGGTCCAGGATCACGGCTCTCTCTCCATTGCAGGTGGTCCCCAAACTGTCCTCTGCTGTGCCGCCCGGGAAGAAGGCTGCGCTGGAGGTGGCACTTCTGGAGGCGCTCCTTGACCTGGTGGACAGGTACTGGAGCGGCTGCAAGTCCCTGCATGACAATGAGGTGTTCCGGGGTGAGTCGTGAAGGATGGTCCACGCAGACCCGCACTCGGGGCCCCTCCGGGCTGCATTCCATTTGCACCTGCCGGTCTTCTGCTGACTTCTCTCTGGGGCCCACACTCTGTTCGCTCCTCCCCGCTGGCTGTCACTGTCCGCACTGCACTGCACGGAGCATCTGGACAGCCTCCCACAAAAGCAACTGGTGGCTTCCGTGGGGTGCGGGACATGAGGGGTGTCGTACAGGCCTCTGGCTGTTGGTTTTCCCACCTGCTGGCACCCTGGGGTTTACGGAGATGCCCGGTCACCTGGTTTTGTTGGAGATGCTGTTCACAGATGTTTGACCCTTGTTGTTCTGTTTTATGGAAAGGTTTAGAAGGATCAAAAAGCTACCGCTATTTCTTTTGCACCCTCTGAACATGTGATTGTGTGCAGGGCCCTGGTTTGCTGAGTTTTCACTGGGAATGAGGCACGGGGGGTGGCCCCTTCCCAGGGAGGACTTGGCTTTGCTTCTGCCGGTGTCGGGTGCAGGAGCGCACTACGCACCCTTCGTCCGGAATGTGAGATGCCGCACCCTGGGGTGGCAGTTGTCTCTTTCTCCCACAGCCCAGGGTTCAGCCTTCAGCATCCCAGAGGGAGCAGGAGCTTGCCGACAGGTCTTTCCTGTCTGTAGACTGTGGGCCCTGCCCGGAGCTGAGCTGTCGTGGCCCTTTAGCTTCTCCTCCTGCAGTCAGGACTCCCCGAGGAGCTGGCGCCCGCGGCTCCTCGTCCCGTAAACTGCACCCTTTCTCCCGGTCGTGCAGCTGCCAGACTGGGTTTGGGGTCCAGGCCAGCAGCAGGCGGTGCGGTGGAAGAGAGCGCAGCAGGCCACTAGGTCATCCAGCCAAACTGTCCAGTCATGGCCTTCTCTTCAGGGACACCTTTGCTGTCAAATAAAACTTTTTTCCTGTCTCTCCACCTCCCATCCGTGATTGGACGAGTGGACATGCAGAGGCCTGAGTGAGGTGCTGTCACTGGTATGCGTGTGCCTTTGCCAGGCTCCTTGCTGGTCAGTGTTTCCAAGGCATGTAGTCTGTGTCATTCAAGATGTATGAACAGATCTCGTTTATGCTTCGTCCTTCCAACATAAACGCCGTCCAACATTTGGTTTTTACTCCTAGCTCAGGCAAGACATATTTTGTCCTCGGTGCAAGCATTTGCAACGACTCAGGATAGTTCAACAAGTGTGAGTGAAGAAATGAGCTTCCTTAAGCTGGAGAATAAGTCTCTGCAGAAGCGCCTTGCTGAGCAGCAGCGGTACCGCGCGAAGATGGGCGAGCTGGTGTCGGACCTCAGCGAGGCGCGGAAGCAGATGGTAAGGAAGCGCGCCTTCGTGTTACTTCCGTCTGTGCGTGTGTAGGGTAGGGGCACTGTTTTGACACCATGGATAAGAGGAACACTTCGGGGACGCCTGGGTGTATCAGCAGGTTGAGCCTCTGCCTTCAGCTCAGGTCATGATCCTGGGGTCCTGGGATCGAGCCCCGCATCGGGCTCTTTGCTCAGCGGGAAGCCTGCTTCCCCTCTCTCTCTGCCTGCTTATGATCTCTGTCAAATAAAAAAAAATCTTTTTAAAAGGTCGGGGGAGACGCTTCCCCTTAGCTGCCATCAGGCCGTAGCAGCAGGGCTCCCAGCCCCCTACCCCCAGGCACAGCCTCCTGCTGCCTCCCAAACCCTGCACAAACGGGGTGTGAAGATCACAGCTAGCCCCGCCTCTCCTGTGTGAGAGGCCGCGTCGGGGTGAGAGCACAGATGAAGCTGGGCTTGAGGTAGAGATTTTGTGGCCCCAGTGCTCACTGGCCCAGGCTGCCTAGACCACTGGTGAGAAAGGTTCCAGTTAGGTGGGTGATCCTGGGGTCCCTGACGTGGTCCTGCCTGCACCAGCCCGCACAGGCCCCGTGATGTGCTCTTGGACCTGAGGAACTTCCTCCACCAGGTGGTGCCCAAGGGCTGCCAGCGCCGGCACAGCCAAGCCTCCTAGCTGGGCAGGGCTGTCCCTGTCCTTCCTGACCTCAGGATAAGACTGTTATGTCTCAATGCCGTGTTAAAAAAATGGAAAGATCTCGAACAACCTAATTTTATGCCTCGAGGAACTGGAAAAAGAAAAGCGAACTAAACCCCAAAGTTAGCAGGAGGTAGGAAGGAAATTGTAAGCATCAGAGCAGAGACAAATCAAATAGAGAATTAGAGAAATAATGGGGGAGAAAAACTAAGTTGAGCTTTTGAAAAAAATACACAAAATCCACAAGCCCTTAGCTGGACTAAGAAAAAAAAGACTTAGAGTCACAAACGAAAGAGGAGACATCACAGGGGACGCCTCAGAAGTAGAGAGGGTCATAGGGAGTGTTACGGGCGCTTGTAAAGGGAGCACACTGGGCAGCCTAGGAAAAAATGGGTAAATTCCTAGAGACTACATCCTGCCAAGACCACATCAAGAAAATGAAGGGTGCACCCGGGTGGCTCAGTTGGCTAAGAGTCGGACTCTTGATTCTGGCTCAGGTCATGATCTCAGGGTCATGAGGTCAAGCCCCATGTTGGGCTCCATTTGGGATTCTCTCTGTCCCTCGGCCTCTTCCCACTGCTCCTGTGTGTGCACCACTACCCACCCCCCAAAGAAGAAGAAGGAAAGTCTGAACAGACCAATAACAAGAAAGGAAATTGAGCAATAATAAAAAACCTCCCAAAAAAAGAAGAGCCCAGAACCAAATGGCTTCACGGCATAATGCTACTGCATATTTCAGGAAAAGTTAATACTCTTTCATAAACGCTTCCCGAAGACGGAAGTAGAGGGAACACTTCCATATCCATTTACGAAGCCAGCATCACCCTGAAAGCAAAAAAGGAAAAACCCCACAAGAAATAGAGGCTAATATCTCTGATGAACATAGTTTAATATGTTCCACAATAAAGTACTAGGAAATCAAATTCAAGAACACATCAAAAAAAGTATATACTACTACCAAGTGGGATTTCCTCCTGGAGCGCAAGGTGGGTTCAAAATGCTCTTTAATGCAGCACATAAACAGAGGGAAGGAGCAGAACTCTACAGTCGTCTCAATAGAAGGGGAAAAGCATTCGACAAAGCTCATTCCATCCATGGTAAAAAGTTTCAAGAAAATAGGTAGATAAGAAGGTTTCCTCAACACCCTAAAGGCCACGTAAGACAAGGCCACAGCTATCCTGTGATCGGTGGGGGAAAGCCAAACCTTGCTTTCTGAGCTGAGAGCCACCACTGGACGCACACAAGCACTCCTGTGGGGCCAGCTCAGCCCAGCCCTGGCGGTGGTAGCAAGAGCACGCCGGAGAGGGAGAAGGAGGATCATCTGTTTGCGGAGGACAGGATTGCGTGTGTAAAAAGATCTTTTTAGTTTTGAAGATTTTATTTATTTGACAGACAGAGATCATAAGTAGGCAGAGACGGGAAGCAGGGAGCCTGACGTGGGGCTCGATCCCAGGACCCTGAGATCAGGACCTGAGCCAAAGGCAGAGCCTTAACCTGCTGAGCCATGCAGGCTCATATAAAAAATCTGTATTAAAAAAATCTTAAAGCCTCACAACAACAACCACAAAAATGCCTTAGAACTAATAAATGTAGTGACGTTACAGGACACAACATCATGGGGATCAGTTGTTTCTTTATGCCAACAATTTATCTGAAAAGAAAACAACCCTATTTATGATAGCATCAAAAAGAATAACGGACTTAGGAACACATTTAACCAAGGAGGTTAGAGATTCTAGCGCTGAGGACTGTGAGCCGCGGATGAAACGGGTCAAGGACACAGACGGAAGAACATCCCATGTCCGTAGATTGGACAATCAATAGTGTTCGAAAGCCCACACTACTGCAGGTAAGCTACAGATTCAGTGCGATCCCCATAAAGATTCCAGTGGCTTTTTTTGCAGAAATTAAAAAGAAATGTAAAATTTAAATAACTATTTCTCTTAGAATTTGCATTCTCCTTTTTCTATTTTTGTGAAAGGTCTCCAGTGGCCAAAGTGGTCTCTAAAAAAAAAAAAAACAAAGTTGGAGATCTCCAACTCCCTCATTTCAAATTCTTTTATGAAGGAAGCTCTGGTAAGGAAGCCAGCATGGTACTGGCGTCAAAACAGACAGGTGGATGACGGAACCGAAATCACCCCATAGATCACTGGGTACCAAGATACACAGCGGGAGAGGACAGTTTCCTCAGTAAGTGGTGCTGGGGACACTGGGCCCTTAGCACCATCCACAGACGTCAACTCAGAATGGATTAAAGATTTAAATGTAAGACTTGAAAGTATAGAATTTCTAGGGGAAAAAAAAAACTCCACAAAGGCTCCTTGATAGGGTCTTGGCGATGATTTTTTTAATTTGACACCAAAAGTACAGGCAGGAAACGCAACGATGCTTTAACAGGTGAGGGTCCGTCAGAGGAGCCTTTGCCCAGCAGAGGAAGGTGTCCCCCACCTGAAACGGCGGCCTGCGGGCTGGGAGGTGTTGCGGAGGGGCTGCGCCCTGGCTGCGGGGACTGACTAGGTCCAGGGCCGTAGCTGCCCGTGCCGGAGCGGGTCTGCGAGTTTGCCGTGACAGTAGCTTCGCGGTGCCGTCCTCACCGGGAGAACTGCTTGCTGTGCACGCAAAGGGACGGTCACCCACCTGACCGTGTGGATGCGGCCGGTGCCCGCGCGTCTCCGGCAGCTTTTGTTTCGCAGTCTGTTGGGCCTCGTGCCAGACCGTCGGGGCTGAGGTCTCGTGTGTGCGATCTGTTTGGTGGGCTCCTCCTTTAAAATGTCAGTTCTGGCCGGTTGTGTCCTGTGGGCTGGGACGTCCCCGCCAGCCAGGTCTGAGCGTCCGCTGAGCCTCAGGGCGCTGCCCAGCTGGTGACCCCGGAGTGAGGCCCCTTGGCAGCAGCACGTACTACCCGCCGCTCGTGTGGTTGGGAGTCCCAGCGCTGCCAGGCTGTGCGTGCGACTCGGGCTCTAGCCGTCCCGGGGCCGAGGGGATGGCGGGCCCTTTTGGAGGCTCGATGGAGGCAGGCGACCCCCGAGGCTCACACGCAGGCAGCCTTAGCTCTGCGCACGGGGCCTCTCTTCAGGCCGCTGGCTGCCGGTCAGAGCCCGAGAGCACCGCTCCCGAGAAGGACGGGTCATCGCTGGTGCGTGCTGTGAGGGATAGGGTCTGGTGGGCCCACCCACGTGAGGGGAGCACCTTCGGGCCGTCTCGGGAGCCGCCCGCCCCAGCCTTTGCGACGGCCGTGTCTGCGGAAGGCGGGAGTGGGAACAGCCGCAGGGTTGCTGCGGTCCGTGCCTCCGGCACGTCTGAGGCTGTATGTATTTTATGACAACGGCCACCTCAGAGATCCCCCCACAAAGCCTTGCTTTTACAGAAAAAGATGAAAAGTGAAAACAGTGAAGTGATCTCGGCGGCCTCACCTGGTCTGTAGACACGCGGCGCGCTCTCACACACCCGAGTGGTGAGCGCGTGTAGAACGGACCGGAGCCCCGTGACCTTGTCCCATAATTGCTGTGCAGAACGCCGTTTTCGTGGGCAGTACTGTCCCGTGGAACACAGCATGGCCTGTTTTTTTTTTTCTATTTTTTTTTTTTAAGATTTTATTTATTTATTTGTCAGAGAGCGAGTGAGAGCAAGCACAGGCAGACAGAGTGGAAGGCAGAGTCAGAGAGAGAAGCAGGCTCCCTGCGGAGCAAGGAGCCCGATGTGGGACTCGATCCCAGGACTCTGGGATCATGACCTGAGCCGAAGGCAGCTGCTTAACCCACTGAGCCACCCAGGCGTCCCACAGCATGGCCTGTTAACCATGAAAACAAAACACGGCTTTGGGTTTGGCACAGATGTGTGGGTTACCCCCCGTTGCCCTTACGGGGCTGAGTTTGAGACCGGCGGAATCCGGGCAGACAGGCCCCAGGTGTCTGCTCCGGGTGGTGCAGTGTGACATGGAGGACGAGGCTCCTTGCCTCCGGCGGGGACCGTGAACCCCCGGGCTGCCCCCGAGCCCTGTTCCATGCCCGTCTGAGAGCCGCCTGGGACACCATCGGGAGCTGCTCCTCGCGGGTTCTGAAGGGCCCGTTGCCAATCTTGCTGTCCTGCTTGCTGTGAAGACGCAGGTTCTGCGGTCGCGTCTCCTCCGGTCCTGATGTCCAGGGGACCGGCCTTAGTGGAGGCCTTGCTCCTGAGCCTTCCCGGCGTGGCTCCTGGCCGTGGTGCGGTGCATGCTGGAGTGTGATGGGTCCGTGCTCCTGCCCAGCCTCTGCGGAGACCTTCATCAGGCCCAGGCCCCAGCCCCTGCCCTCTAGGAACTCAGCACATTCTGGGGAGACCGGCCATGAGACTCAGCTGGCCGGGCAGAGTGTGTGTGCACACAGAGGGGCCGGTGCACGGGGTGGGCTCTCAGCCGGGAGAAAGAGCGTCGCAGTTTCCTGAAAACAAGGGACCCTGTCACCTGAGACTGAGACGCTCGCTCCCCTAGTGGGGATATGCCTGCTGGTTTCTGGGCAAGTGGAGACGCCCCCTGCTCTGGGCAGCAGGTGGCTTTGGGGGCCTGTGTCCCACCAGCTCTCACAGTGGTCTCCGTGACCTTCCCTCCCCTTCAGTCTCCGTGGCGTGCTGGGCATCGCCACCACCTCCGAGGGTGGGAAAGGCAGCCGCTGTCGGCAGCTCCCGCCTGTGCTGAGGACGGCAGGTAGGATCCCATGGGCTTGCGTGCTGAGGACAAGAGCAGAACGGGGCTCCTGCGGGGAGGTGCCTGCCTTGGGGAGCACAGAGCCCTGGGATCTGCCTGTGCTTTTGCCCAAGAAGTGAGCCTAGCAGGACTGCGCAGGGCTGGTGTGCCGCCGGGCTCTTGCTCCTGCTCCTTGAGCCGGGACGGGGAGCCGGGCTGTGGTGGCCACGGGACCTTCCTAGAGGAGCCCGGGCTCCAGCAGCACATCTCCCTCACCAGAGAAGCTGGGCACACAGCATGCCCCCGAGGGACCTGTGTCCCCTCTGAGCAACACTGCTGCTCAGCCGGGGGCCACTGATTTCTGTTGTTCACGTTGTGGTTTATCGGTTATGATACGCAGAGGCAAATGGATGTCTGGGGGTCTCAAAAGGTTTCCCTTGATTTTGTGTGTGCGTTTCACTGAATCTGACTCCTCAGTTTCAAGTGGGCTGTTCTGTGTCCTTAGGATGACTTGAGACAACGTTTAGACAAATCTTTGGAGGAGAATAGCAGCTTGAAGGCTCTTTTGTTCAGCCTGAAAAAAGAAGCAAAAAACACAGACGCCACCACTACGTTAAACGTGCAGATCACCGGTGAGTCTGTAGTTCCCTCGCTAGGTTATTTGGTGGGAGGTGTGCGCCCACACCCTCGCTGATAGACTGCATCCACAGCTGCACGACTCAGAACTCGGGTCCAGCAGGTGCTGGGAAGTGCGGCTAGACCCTCTGGCTCCCAAGAGCTGCTCCCGCAGGCCCCGAGCAGGGGCTCCCCCGAGCCTCCAGAGTGGGCCACGGGGGCGGTGGTGTGGCCGACGTGGGGGCCCCCGCCTGCCGCTCAGGGTACCGAGGGCCACACCTCTGCCGCCTGGCCCTCCGAGCACAGCAGTGGTTCTCTGTGGCCACTGCTCCCGCCAGGCCCACGCCACTTCCCCTCCACTGTCTTCACTTCTGTTCCGACGTTTCTCCCACGGAGGGCGCGGAGGTTCCGACTCCGGGGTGTCGAGCGAGGAGCTGCTGGTGTGCGTCTTCTGCGAGCCCGTCTGGCTGTGAACCGCACGGTCCCTCGGACGCTTTCTCTTCCCTGAGGACCGGCTGCTGAGTGGTGTCTGGTTCTTACCTCCCAGGGTCCGAGAACTGCTCATGAAGGGCCTCAGGGCAGGTCTCACCAGGCGTCCCGCTGGGCTCGGTCACAGGGGCGTAGCCGCGAACTGGACCATCACCCGGGCTGGTCGTCTTGGCGACACGTCCGATTCCGTGCTCCTGTCGCGCTCTCCAGGGTTGGGTTGGGCACCGGATTTTTTTTTTTTTAATATTTTATTTATTTGTTTGATAGTGAGAAAGAGAGAGAGCGAGTGAGCACACACACAAGTAGGGGGAGCAGCAGGCAGAGGGAGAAGCAGGCCTTCTGCTGAGTAGGGAGCCTGATGCGGGGCTTGGTCCCAGGACCCTGGAATCATGACCTGAGCCGAAGGTACACACTTAACGACTGAGCCACCCAGGCGCCCCTGGGCAACGGATTTTTTGTCGCCTTTGCTCTAACTTTCAAGCAGACGCTTCTCCCTTCTCGCTGCTCTCTGGCTCCTGGGCTCCCCCTCGCTCGGCCGAGAGCCCAGGCCTCGCGCAGGCAGCTCTGCTCCTCTCCGGCGCTCGCTGCGCGGACTCGCTCTTCAGCTCGTTCTGAAGCCGCCCTCCCTGGTGTCGTGTCCGGGTGTGGCTTCTGCACTGCGAGGACAGCCACTCTGTGCGGGGTCTGGCCTCTGCAGCTGGCCCGCTGGCGCGACTCGCCGTCCACGCTTCCAGGAGCGGCTCAGGCGGGGCTGCGACCCACGCCCAGGCCGTCCAGCCGCCCGCTTCTCTCGGCGACCCAACCTGCCCGAGCCGGGCCCCTCACCAGCCTGTCCTCTGCAGCACAAGCCTCTCCTGGGGGCACTGGACGGGTCAGCCTCAAGGGGTCTGGGTGGCAGGGAGCCCCTGGTGTGACTTCTTAGAGGAGGCCGAGCCCCTTCCGTGTCGGCCACGGGTCCCTGGTTGCCCAGCAGGGGTTTCTTCTAAAAATGGGGGACCCTTCGTGGCTGCCCCATCGCTGACCGCCCCTCCCCTCCCACAGATGCGGCCGTCATGCCAGGCTGGCAGCGGTCTCATGCCTCGGTCTTGAGACTGCCTCACCCAGGGGCAGGAGCGTGGCCTACGTGGCTCTGGTTCTGTCATCGAGTTGCTCTTGTGTTGGCCTGGGGGCGGGGCGCCCTGGGGGATGCCGAAAGCACGCCCTCACTGCCGTCCCCCAGAATCCCGTGGCCCTGTGCTAGAGGTGCCGGCGGGAGAGAGGCCGAGGACGGGGGCCTCGTCCTAGCACTTTTAGGGCTCCTGGCCTCTGCCCTTGGAGCTGCCAGTGTCCTTGCTGTTCCTCCGCCGCACCTCCCGCTCTGGCTCTCCTGGACTCTGGTGTAGTTTCCTGCGCATTTATTTGGATCCTGGTTTTGGATTTCACAGCCAATAAAGAATAGATTTCTTTCCCTGTTGAGCTGGAAACTCAGAGACAGAAGTCATGTGGTTGGAATTCAGACACGCTGTGTCACTGATGCACGTGAGACCAGAGTACACATCACAGACAGGTGGCCACTGCAGGCCGCTTGTTGCTTGTCCCCAAAGCTGCAGGCCCTCCCCTCGGGCGGAGCCCGCTGCCTGGTGGAAGAGAGGGGCTGGAGGCCCTTTCCTGCTGGGATCGGGTCCCGGAGTGGGGGTCCAGCTGGCACCAGACCCACGTCTGCCCCTACTCCGTGCCCTCCATAGGACACTTGGTTCCCCAGGGATCTGGAGGGCAGAGGCCCACCGTTGTCTTGGAGCGGCTCACACGAACAGACCTTTTCCAAGCGGCACCGTTTTTCTCGCACCCTTGATCCGGCTTCAACTCCGGAGCCGCTGTAGGTTTCAGAACCTGCGGCTGAAGCTCGCTCAGACGTTCCGGCTTTTCTTCCAGGACTGCAGACGAGCGTGAAGAGGCTGTCCGGCGAGATCGTGGAGCTGAAGCAGCATCTGGAGCACTACGACAAGGTCCAGGAGCTCACGCAGATGCTGCAGGAGAGCCACAGGTGCCCGCGCGGGGGGTGCGGCTGGAGGCAGGGCCAGCCCTGGGCGCGGTGGGGCTCGGAGGAGCCCGGCGGGTATCAGTGTGGGTGGGGTTCTGGGCCGTGTGGGTCTCTGCATTGACTGGGAACTTCCTGACCTTCCACTTCTTAAGGAAAAGCGAGTCCCCTTGTTGCCACAGTGTTCTGGGAGGTGTGACCGTGAAGTGTGGCCAGGAGAGCTGAGGGGCACAGGAGGCTTGGGGAGATCCCCGGATGTCCTGGCCTGCCCAGAGTGGTTCTTGTCGGTCCCAGAACATGGAGACTCGCTCTTGAGCCCCGGTTGTGTGCTGCATGGGGAGAAAGCTGCTGGTGGTGTGGGGATGGTCGAGGCAGAACCCCAGATTTATTCAGAGAGTCGTGGGCCGGGCA
The DNA here is from genome assembly GCF_022355385.1 of Mustela nigripes. Lineage (NCBI taxonomy): Eukaryota > Metazoa > Chordata > Mammalia > Carnivora > Mustelidae > Mustela > Mustela nigripes. The sequence continues at coordinate 407,124 of NC_081568.1, forward strand.
GCGGGCGGAGGCTGGTGCAGGGAACAGGTGTGCCGCTGGGTGCGGTGGGGTGAGGACAGGCCGTCTGCACTCCGCGCCCGTGCGGAGCCTGAGCCCGACGCACCCCAGCTCTCCCTCCTCCGGCTGAGGCCACCACGCCTCCCCCAGGCTTGAGTGTAGGGTGGCCATTGGTGGAGCCAGGCCGTAACCTCTCAAGGAGCCAGCCCAGGTTACAGAGGGGAAGGGGCTTCCGAGAGTAGAGCCGCAGCAGAGAGAAGGGAAGGGTGGCCGTCACGGCTGCAGGGAGGGGACAGTCGAGGCAGAGTCGCTCCTAGAACCGGACGGCCCCCAGCTGCGCTGTGGTGGGCTCCCCGTGGACGGAGCCGGCGGGCCAGGGACTGTTTCCTGGTGCCTCCACAGGACGTCTGTCCGTGGGGGTGAGCGTCTGTGGGAAGACGGTCCCTTGTCCCTGCTCACCGGGGCCGAGGGGGTATGTACAGTGCCGCTTCCTTCCTAAGGTGCTTGTCGCGGTAGAAGTGGCTGAAAGCACCACAAGCCCAAGACTGAGTGACACTGTGACACGTTGAATGAGTAGGCCCCTTTACACTGGGCAGGAGCTACAGATACGCCAGACCAGGGTCTGTCTCTGGAGTTAGAACGTTGTTTGCTGACTTGACAGACTCGGGCAGTTTTCTCCCGGACAGGCGTGGCCGCAGTGGCGGGGCGGTCCCCCATCGTGGGCTCTGTTCCTCCACATGGCTCAGGGGCCCCGGGGGCCCGGGGGCAGGGGTGCGGGTCAGACCCGGCGCCACCCTTGCCAGAGGGCACGAGCCCGTAGGAGGAGGCAGGGGGGTATCCACAGCGCGGACCGTGCCTGGCCAGGTGAGCGAGGACGCTGCCGGCCGGGGTGGGGTGGGGGCAGCGGGCCAGACTTGGGGAGGGGCTCAGGTGACGTCCCCACCCCCGTGCTTTCCTCCAGCTCCCTGGTCAGCACCAATGAGCACCTCCTGCAGGAGCTGAGCCGGGTGCGGGCGCAGCATGAGGTCGAGGTGGAGCAGCTGCACTGGAGCTACCAGGAGCTCAAGAAGACGCTGGCCCTGTTCCCGCACGGCCGCATCGGCCGCTAGCCCCGGCGCTGCGTGCGCCCTGCCCCGCCCGGCACAGCGGGGCCGCCGGTGCACCCGGTGTGCTTGCTGGCGAGGGCCGGCTCTCCTGCTCGTCGTCACCTTGTGCGTGGAGACTATTCGGGACCCATCGCTCAGTTTTCTGACACGTCCGAAGTCAGGATGGGTCGGTCTGTGGCGGAGTCCGCCCGCGGCCGTGCGTGGTGTGGCCTCTGCAAAGGCCGGCGACCGGGGGTGTCGCTCCCCACACTCCAGCGGCTGCTCACATTTCCTGAAGCACAGCTGATTGTACCCAAAAAGATAATCTAAGCCCTTCACATGTTTTGAGACAAGAAACACTGATATATTTTGAGATCAACATTATTCATTTTTCATAAAATACTTGGAGATAAAGAAAACACCGTATTTTTCTCCCTGACGTAAAAGGGAATGGTGTCTGATGACTAAGTGATTCTGCGTGACACGCGGCCCTTGTTTAATAAACGAATAGATTGTTTTAAAAAGTGGCTTTTTATAAATTATAACTTTTTCTCATTGAATCCTTTCCTAAAATAAGCCAGGCACCAAGTGCAGGAACAAATACGTTCCAAGACGTAATAAAAGGGACACTTAGAGGCCAGGGAAACAGGAGCAGTTCTGTTTGCCGACACGAACGTCCCACACAGAAGTATCTCTGTCGGCCTCTCCCGCCCCGTGTTGCTCTCTTGCTGATGGTGCATTTCAGAAAATTAGAGCGGAACAGGGCAAAATATTAGCTTTTTAGTTTGGAAGCTTCATATCTTGTGTAAATAAATACTTGCTTTCTTTGGTAAAACAGAGTAGTTTTTTAAAATAGTGCTTAGCTCTCCTAGGAAGAAGAGTGGGCAGGCCTAGAAGTTCGTGCTCGGTGGTGGCCACGCGTGCATCAGGCTCTGCTGCTGGGGCTTGGGGGGTCCCGCGTGTCCCTTGGGAAGGGACCTCCTCGGCCCCCACCCTGTCTGGTCCTGGCCGTGTCCTTCAGCGCCGGTTTCCGTAACTCAGCAGGGAAATACGGCGCACCAGCTGTGGTTTCGTGTGGGGTGGGCTTCTGTCATTTTCAGATCTTTTTTAAATTTAAAAGATTTTAGTATTAATCTATTTTAAGGTTAATTATGTTTCTCTTGTTTGAGTTTCATTGAGCTTCTTAGACCTGTGAGTTCATTTTCACCAAATATGGAGAAGTTTTGGCCACCATTTCTCTACAATTGTTATTTGGCCCAGCCTCCCTCCCGGGACCCCAGTGACACTCAGCCAGACACTTGTGGAGTCCTCACGCATCCCCGGACTCAGGTCTTGTTTTCCATCTTTGGTTCCTGGCTTCAATTTGGGTCGTCTCTACTGCCCTAAGCTGCATTTAGACCTGTAAATCTAGTGGATTTCTAATTCCAGAAATTAGGAATGTTTTTAGTTCTCAAATTTCACTTGGTTCTTTCCTATTAACTTTCTACGTCCTGTTACATTCAGGTGTCACCTCACTCCTGCCTTCACTGCAGGTGACTGCGGATGGCTCCTGCCGCCGCGGGTCGTGCTGGTGCTCCGCCCTGTTGGCAGCGTGATAGTGTCTGTGGGTCCGTGTCTTCAGCACTTTGCTGTGCTCGTTCTCAGGGTGTGTGACCTGTGGTGCTTCTGTAGATGGCCTTTAGCAGGTTAAAGCAGCCCCTCCTGTTGCTAATCTGCTGACATGTTTTCATCATGAATGGGTTAAGCACAACGTAGTAATGCTGAGTTTCCCTTGCAAGCCTACTTTTGGATTTGGTTAGTATTTTGTATAGAATTTTATGTGGTGGGCACACCACTCCGTGTCTAACTTTTCATTATTTTAGTTCTCTGGGTCTCCACTTGCTCATTTGTAGGGTGAGGACACAGTACCAGGGTGTTGGGAGTACAGAACAGTTACCCTCAGGCCCGAGGACTGGCCTGTCACAGCGCGCGCCGTGCAGTTGTGGGCCCCAACAGTGGTAACCAGCTCTGTCTCCCTGGGGATTTTCCTTTCTGCGGCCATCGTCCTCTGAATCTGTGCCGTTACACTGTCCCCAGGAGAAAAGTGGGTTGTGCATCCTTCCCGGCTCTCAGAGAATCTAGGACAGGTTGTCATTCTCTCTTCTCTCAATGGTTGGTGGAACTTGCTGAGGAAGTCAGTTGTGCCTGGAGTTTCCTTTGTGGGAAACCTTTGACTGTCGGTTCGATGTGATTTATGGTTAAAGGTTGTGGCAGAGCCTGTTCCCCCTGAGCACCCATCTGCTCCCTCCGTGGGCCAGCAACCCCCCCCCAGCTGGTTTGAGGCTGTGTGACTCGTTCTGAGTGGGACAGAGAAGAGCTACTGCGCCACGGGGTGGGGGGGCTGCCCTCCCCTTGGCGGCGTTGCTGGCGGTGTCACAAACCAGCAGGCCTGTTTCTCTTCTTTTGGAAGAGATTCCCTCCTTGACCTTGGCTAGACTCCATCTGAGTAAGAAATAAATCTCATTGTGTCCAGCCGCTGAGGTTTGGGGTTTTCTACTTAGTAGTCACTTACCTAAGTCACAGGACAGTGCATGCTTTCCATTTCTGCTGGAGTTTTCATAAGGTCTCGATCGCCAAGATTTTGTTCAGATTGCCTGATCTTCGAATGTTTTGGTATAGCAATCTTTTCATGGCATTTTAATGGCTTCAGCATTTGGGGTCCTGTCCCTGGGGCAGAGGCGCAGGGCAGTCATCCCTTAAGCAAGACCTTGCCGTTCAGGGAAAGGGATGCAGGCGAGAGACGGCTCTGCCTCAGCTCCCGAGCCGGGGCACACTGGGGCGGCCCTAGCCGGCGGTGGCGCAGGCAGGACACGAGGCCCGCTGAGGGTTCCCAGGGCGCAGACGCGGCTCGGTGTGTGTCGCCCCGCCCCAGCAGCCTGTGTCCCGCTGCTCGGCCTGTGCCCTCCTCACTTCCTTTAAAACATCACCTGATCCCTTCTGTGCTGCTGGGTCAGCTGCCTCACGCGCAGACGTGTGTCCTTCTGTCTCTTCTGTGACCGCACCGTCTCTGCGGTCGCCTTGGCCGGTGATTTTCCTCACCGCGCTCACCTCTCTGGGACTGGAAGCCACGCACCCTTTCTGGTGCCTTGTCACGGCGTGAGGCGCCCGTCTGGTCCAGACCGCTGCCCTCCCGGGACACCCCCTCTGGTCTGCGTGGGACGCTTGTCCAGTGTTGGGGTGAAATCTCTATTCCCACAGCAAGCACTTCCTTACACGGCTCGTCTGGATTTGCTGCTTATTCTCGGCGCCCGCCCTCCAGACATTCCATCTGGGGCCGTGTTCCTTCTGCACCTAGAATTCCTGCTAACGTCTGCCGGTGGAAAGCCCCAAATCCCTGTGTTGTGGTCTTAGAATGCCTTTATCTTCACGTTTTGAAAACTGCTTCACTGATCTGAGGACCTCATTCCTGGCCCCGGGGCTGCTGTGCTTGTGTGTGGTGCCTGTGCCCCACCGGTGCAGGGTCAGACCACGCCTGCTCCGCCCTGCGGCCCCTCCCAGGGCCCTCTGTGTTGTGTCAGTACCCGGTGTGACTGCCGGCAAAGAGTGCGCCTGAGGCCAGCAGAGGTCCACATTTCAACACCTTTATTCATCACTTTACCGATTGGACACACAATGTTAACAGCAGCGAACACAGGAGGAGCAATACGCAGACAGACATGAGCTGTTTCACTAAAGGTTTGCAAGCCAGGCGTACAGCAGCTCTGACAGGTGACGGTGACACCGTGCCTCGCTCTGGGGAGGGAGAGGAGGGCCACCCCGATGCCATGGACATTCCTGGTGAGTGTGGCTCTTAGATGCCCACGGACGTGCCTTTCTGAGTCAGGACACCCACGACAGGGACACTACTTACCACTGCGCTGATAAAGTGACACACTCAGAACTCCCTAATGGTAACAAAACAGTGTAAAAATATAGTGCATATATATATAAATTCATTTCCCTTTCCTGAAAAAACTTCGTACAAACTAGTAGTATACGATCCCTTTCAAGTTTCTTTTAAGTTGTGCGGGTTTCCTTTGTTGTTTGGCTTGATCTGGTTTTTCAAGAGTCTAAAGGGAGAGAGAAAGCATCTCAAAGGTCAGGGTGACCACTGCCCAGCCCTGCCTGGGGCCACGCACTTCACACGCCTGTGGACGAGGGCCACACCCTGAACTGCCCAGTTCCGCCAAGTGTTCAGTAGTAAATCAGTGGTGGGGGCTAATCAGGGTCAGTGGTTTAAGGACATTCTATCCTATTGGTAACTTCACAGTACAGCTGAATTGTCAACCTGGCTTGCATGGGACAGGTGACGATGGGGGGGTCCCGTGTGGCGTGGGCTGCAGGACAGGGGAGCTGGGCTGGGTCCCCAGGGCAGGGCCAGCACATGCTTTCCCCATAAAGGGCCAGATGGTGCAGATGTTGGGTCTCCTCCCTGCCGCCTGGGGTGGCACAGAAGCAGCCACACACCGTGCCTGAGCTCGGGGGAGTCCAGGAGCTGGGAAGGGGGCACCAGCCTCTGCCATAGCCACAGTCCCTGTCCCCCGAGCAGTCAGAGCGGCGCCCGTGGCCTGTGCTGAGCCCCGACCGTGGGACGTGCAGGCAGAGCAGCCCAGACCGGGTGCCGGGGCAGCGTACCTTCTGCCGTCCGTCTCCGGCTTCTCACATCTGATACGATTTCCTCTGCCTCAAGCTCGGCACTGAGGATGTCAGAGGTGTCAGAATACTCCAGTATGCATGTACACCTTGTGCTACAACACTCCAGACGTACGTGGTTTGACGTTCATTTTGGCCAAGCGAACTGTGTTACTGACCGCTCCTGGTTGCCTCCCGACACGGAGACGCCGCCCAGTCCCCCGGACAGAACGTGCCGTGTCCCCTGCTCTGAGCTGTCCTTTCTTCACAGATGGACGTGGGGTTTTTAGGGAGCCATGGTTAGTAGAAGCATAAAAACATGCGGTAAAGACACACACCCTGCCTGTGTGTTCTCGCCACTCAGACTCCGACGGGGGCGCATGCGTGTGTGCGTGTGTGCAGTGTGGTGCCGGCAGGGGTTCCGTGCACCAGGACCACGCAGTGCAGGGATGGACGACGCGGGTGACTTCGAGCCGACGGAGCGGTGACTCCTGAAGCCTCAGGACAGTCTTCGCCACCTCTCCCTCCTGCCTAACCGGGACGGGGGGGGGGGGGGGGGCCGTGCCTGGGGCAGGGTGCTATCTGAGGAGCCTCGGGGTTGGGACGGGCAGGGGAGCTGGCAAGACCCCAGCACCTGTGTGGCCAGCCGGGCCACGGTGCCAGGGGTTCAGGGGAAGCTATGTGCACTTGGTTCTCCCTCAAGCCCAAAGGGAAGGTGCTGTTGGAAGTCAGGAGCGCACTTGGGAGCGTCCGTCAGAAGTGAGCCACTTCTGTGAGTTTCCCATCAGGCCACTGGGTACCGCCAGGCCACGGCACTGGTTTGTGGTATAAATGGGGCCTCCCGCTGGGGGGCGGGCACCGTGGCAGGGTCCCCAGGGACCGCTCTGTGGCTTCTTTTGTTCAGACCGCAGTCTCCCAGGATGCTCTGCCTGGAGACCCGGCTCTGGGACAGGAGACAATCTCCTGGGGCAAGGGGGGCCGAGAGGGGCCCGGGGGACAGCCACTCCCTCTACAGGCAGCGGCACGGGGACCCCCTCCCTGGGCTCACCGCCAGGTGTGCACACCGTGGGGGCCAAGGTCTTGCTGGACTCGCGCATCACCAACTGTGACAGTGGGGACCCGGCTGCTGATGGGCAGGAGGAGGAGCCCCACACCCCTGGTGCTCGGTGCCTCATGGGGCCCGGAGGGGAGGCCTGCGCCATAACCACGAAGAAAAACCACTTCGGCTCTGGACACGGAGCTTCCTGGTGTGTGATGCGCTTGCCGTGGAGAAACCGTGTTGTGTTCACAGTTGCCTCAGGTACGTTTCCCACGCTCTCGCCTCTGGGTCCTCAAAAGGGTCCAGCCTGGGAGAGGACGGGGGGTGGGCGCAGGGTGGGGGTCCCATGTCCTGCCTGCTTCTCCCTCCCCCAGCACACACGCAGTCCTGCTTTCCTGGTTCCTGCTGCAGCGTGGAGGCCTTGCCAGGCAGCTCAGGATCCCCGGGGCAGAAAGTGGACAGCGGTGCGATGGGTTTTACAAGTGACTCAGAGCCTACCTTAACGCACCGGCAAGTCCCTGATCCCCCGGGGGAACCTGCTGGCGAGGCCACTGCCAACCCTGGGCTGAGGCTGTGCCGGGGGTCTGAGGGGAGACCCACGCGCGAGGAGCCTGGTGGAGGGGCCACGCTCGATGGGAGCCTGGTGGAGGGGCCACGCTCGATGGGAGCGCGGGGACCGTCCCCACCTCCAACGGTGACCATCGTGCCTGTGGCGCCACGGTGCTGGTCTTTTCAGCTGGCTGCCCCGGGCATGTGACAGCGGTGGGGCAGGCGGGCTCCGGAAGCTTCTCCCTCAGTCTGCTGCGGCCTTTCCCAGGACCAGTGCCAGGACCGCACAGCCCCACCAGTCACTCACGGGCTTGGCTGCACTTCTGCAAAGGGACACGTCCCTGTGGGGCCACCGTCCTCTGCCCTCGATCAGCCTCACGGAGAAACCAAATTCCAGCGCACACTGTGGGCCTCCGGACCCTCCCCTGGCCTGACTGTTGAATGGTTTTCGGCCCTCGCAGGGGTTGGGAGAGGCTAGAGAGAACTCACCGTGGAGGCGGAGTCCCCGAAGCTGGTGGGGGTGCCAGTGAAGAGGGAGCAGCCACGCCGACCCACAGCCCCAGGGCACCACGTGCGGGGCAGGGCCCCGGGCCGCAGACCCCCGCCCCTGCCAGCAGAGTGCCTGCGTGGGAAGCCTCAGCCTGCAGCGGCTCCCGACCCGGAGACGTGGACTCCGGAGGCGAGGACCCCGGAGACGTGGACGGCAGGAGAGAGAGGGGCAGCTACAGGGCACTCCCGGTCGTCTCTGCTGTGCTGAGAACCAACACGTTTCTTCTTTCTTCTTAGAAAGCACAACGAGCGAGTCGCCCGGCCACAGTTTACATCCGGACGTCCTCGGGCGCCCACTTCAAACCGTCCCTTTGGTCCTCTGAGGAGCCTCCCGCCGGCTCCCCTTGCTCCCTTGCCCACCAGCTCTGGTTACGCGACGTGGGTGTGCAAGCGCGTGCGTGTGCACATACAAGCACGGGTCCCGCCTCCCCACGCCCGCACGGTCCTGTTCCGGGTTCACTTCATTCTCGGTGCGGTTAGTGACTTAGCTCTTGCCGCCCTCGAGGCTCCTGGGAGGGGTCTGCGGGCCAGGCCGTCGGCACCACCGCTGACAGGGTCTGTCCCACTCACCCCCGTGGCCCACCGGCACCTGGACAGCGGCCCTTTGGCCTGTATGCCAGGTGGCCAGTGTGGTCTGTTCCCGGGAGACACTGGAAAAGGCCACGTGTTGATGGCCGGCACTGGACGAGGCAGGGGAGTTACAAAAGGCCAGTGAGTTCAGGGGCCCCACCTGGGGGTCCGAGAGAAGCGCGCCGGCTCCCAGGCAGGGGTGTCACCCCACAGCCACCCGGGCCCCAGACTCCTGAGTTCTGACCGGGGAGCACAGGAATGTAACCAAGTGTGAGGTGGTGGAGGCCTCGGCAGGAGGGCCCGCTCCTGGGCTGGCTACTTGCCCCCCTGCACCTTCTGGTCGTAGGTGCCCGCGTGCTTGTAGCCCGACACGTAGCCTGACTCGTCCACCAGGTCCACACGGCCTGCCTTGCCCTTGCCCCGGCCCGATGGGTCGAAGCGTTCCTTGTGGGAGCCCGTGAACTTGGTCGTGTCTGTGAGCCGAGATACGGTGGGTGACGAGATGGCTTTCTGCAAAGGGACAGAGTGGGGCACGCCCAGGTGAGCCCCGGGGGCCGCTGCATCGGCCGCCCCCGGGGAGGAACGCTGCCGCCCTCGGACCCCAGACCCTGAGGGCTGTGCTCCCCCGGGGAGTCCCTGCCAGCCATGCTCACCGTCACCCCTGAGATGACAGGGGACTTGCCCTCGATGAGCCTGTGCACCTCGCGGACAGCCTCTTCGCTGCTCTTGTCTTTGAACCTCTTCTTGGAGAGCTCTTCCAGCGCCTCCTTGAACTGCTCGAACGTGATGGTCCGGCAGGACTTCCCTCTGAGGGAGAGAGCACTCAGGGCCGGCCAGGACCGCTCCCCTCCACGGTGCACAGCCCTGCCCAGCAGCGCCCCGCCAACCTGCTGACCTCGGGGAACCCCTGGCCCTGCCTGGGGACCCGGTGATATCGGGGGTCCCTCCCCCATCCAGGGGCCCGGAGACATTGAGGAACCCCCATCCAGGGCCCCACTGACCTCGGGGAACCCCCGCCTCTCTCCCACAGCGGAAATCGTGTGCAACGTAAAAATACAGAATCTGCCCCTCCCCCTCCCTGTTGTGCACTGTTTATGCCCAACAGTCGGTCGCCATGGGCAACAGCACCAAATATAAATTGTCTTGGAAAAAAGCTTAAAGGAGCCACATCCTTTATGAACAACTGGACATCAAAACAGAGCTGTCGTCGGGTTCTCAAACGGGGCGTGTGTGGCGTCCACTCGACGCAGGAGGGACAGTCGGGGCACGACACACTTTGCACCTGAACGGTAACAGGGGCCGAGTCCTGCCTGGGGCCGCCCTAGCCCGACGTTCCGTGACCACACAGGGACACGGTGGGGGGGCGCCACCCCAGGACACCCAGCAACGTGGGCCCAGGGCCTGGCCCTGACTCGCAGGACCCCCACCGCCCCTGCCTGGAAGCCGCTCAGGGCCAGGCCAGGGCCACCCACCTGAGGGTCACAGAGGGGAGCTGGGGGGCAGGTGCAGCCGTGTCGGTCCCCCACGGTGGGCCGTTCACAAGATCACACAAGGCTTCTGAACTGCCTCCGCGTTTTGTATAGTTTTAGCTAAAAACCATTTTTGCCACTCCAACTGGCTTTCCTGTGCTGACCCATTCAGAGAGGTCCCGTGCAGACGGCTCCCCACGGACACCCTGTCCACCCTGTCAGCAGGGTGCTGGGTGCAACGGCCCCAGAGCACCCAGCAGGCGGCTCCGCAGAAGTCCACGAGCAGAGGGCCCAGAACAGCCAAGAGCCGGCCGAGGGACTGAGAGCCGCAGCCCCAGGGACACAGCCACACGGGGGTTCCCAGAGAAGCAAAGACCGTCCGGTGGGGGATGAGCGCCGGCCGCCCAGCTCCGGACGGCGCCTGGGTTCATCCTAGATCCTAAACTACGCTTCCCTGAGTACCTCAGAGAACAACTCTGACCTTGGAGGAGGCAGAGATTTCTGAGAAATCCCACCAAAACAGTCCATAAAAGAAAAAAGGAACTGGAATTTGTCAAAATTTTGAAAACCGTGTCTTTCGTTCCAAAGCCAGCCACAGACCAGGGGAAACATGCACACACACACCAGAAAAAGACACCTTCAGGCTCAGCAGCAGGAAAACCCAGTCCGAAATCCGAGCAAATTCTGAGCCACTATGTGCAGGAAGGTGCTAGCGGCGAGCCCCACTGAGCCGGCCGCCGGGGAGAGCCGCCCCGAAGCCCCCCACACACCTGCCAGCCGGCCACCAGGACCAAAGCAGCGACAGCGAGAGGCTGCGGGCCTCCAGGCGCTCGGACACCGTGGTTGGGGTTCTGCAGTCCTGGCCCCAGGCCCCACACCTGGGCCCTATGAGGGAGAAGCCACCTGGAGACCCAGGCGAACTACATAGCCAGGGGCCGATGGCACACACGGGGACTCGCGGGCCCACGACACAGGATGTGCTGACTGGTGACCCACAGTCAGGAAGGGCACGGCCCCGGCTGTGACCTCACAGCAGGGTCTGGGGACCTGGTGGACGCGGGGCTTCCTCAAGTCCAGCAGCGGGTGGTGGGTTCTGCTCCTGGAGCAGTCAGCCTCTGAGCAAACCGGCCTGGGCCGCACGGTCCCCAGAGCCGCTGCCCCGCACAGAGAACCCCGCGTGCCCTGGCCGAGGCCGTTTGTTTGTCCTGGGCCATCCAAGGCACCCCCGTCTCCTATTCACGCCCTGCCCGGGTCGCATTTGGGGGCCTGGCCGCCGGAGCACGCAGCCCTCTCCGGGCCCCGCGGCACCAGGCGCCGCCAGTGTGAGTCACTGGGGCCGGGGGCGGGGGCACGGCTCGCGGGGGCTCCCGTCAGAGGCCACATTCAGAGCTGGTGGACTTGCAGGCCTGCTCCACCTGGCTCGGCTGGGTGTCCCCAAGTGTCCCCGCCGTGGCTGCCCCGCAGGGAGTTCTCCCCAGGGGCCCCAGTGCCCCGCTGCAGAGAGCTGTCCCCAGCAAGTTCTAGAATGACAATGCCTGTCTCTTCCCCAGAGACACTGATCACATCACACTGCTCTCTGGACACAGAGTAAGCCTGTTCTCCGGAGCTCACAGAACTAGAGGGTGTCCCCACAATGAACCCCCCTCCTCGCGTCTCCAGCCCGGCCGGCCAGCACCCTGCTGGAAAGCCAGCCCAGGAGTAACGGGGCCACTGGTCATAACAAGGCCCTGTGAGCTGGGGTTGCACTTGGCTTCCCCAGCCCTGTGTCCCCCAGGCCTCCAGACCTAACTCCGGGTGGGCAGAGGGCTGGACCCTGCCAGTACCAGAGGTTACCCAGGAACACCAAGGGCACCTGGGAGCGAGGCAGGGGACCAGTACAGTCCTCAAAGATAGATGCATGTGCAGGCCACCCAGGCCAGCACTGGGAAGGCTCCCAAGCTTTGAGCCACCACCTCCTCACCAGCACCTCTGCAAACGGGTGGAGGGCACTCCCGGGGGCACCTCTCTGACCGGCGGCAGCCAGCGTGCTGGCCATCACGGACAGCTGGCCACTCAGGGTTGGGAGAAAGCTGCCGGCTCTCCTTGCTTTCCCTGAGCAGCAAAGCCAGGGCCCCGGCTGACCTGTCCGGACAGCCGCCTGGATGCCAGTGGGAATCCACTGCAGGCCCTGATGAAGTCCGTGGGAAGAAGGGGCCTCTGAGATGCTCCCAGCAGGGGTGGGGGGAGCCGGGAGCTCCGCTGTGCCTGTGGCCTGCAGCAGCTCCCAGGCCGGGTGCTCCAGGGGGACCGCCGATGGCGGCCAGACCCTCCTGACACACAGTGGTTCCCTCGCTCTGGCCCAGGGCTCCCCCCTGCCGCTGACGACCATGATGCTGGAGGTCTGCAGGGGCACGTGCAGGCCCTGAACCTGCCTAAAGGGGCAGCTGTGGCCCCAAGTCTGCGTTCCCTCTCCCCAGGTAGGGCAAAACCACCCTAGTGTCCCCCTAACTTCGTGCAGGTGTCTGGGGCTGGGCTTGCCCGGGGAGGGCAGCTCCCGCCACCCCATCCCCGCCTAACTGCCACCCTGGCTGTGGCGGGGGCGGGGCGGGGACCGGCGGGGGGCTGGAGGGGACAGCTGCACCGAGGTCTCTGAAGCCATTTCTGGGTGTTTGGGGAAGGTCCTCGTCTTAGGAGGCCGTCATGCACTGGGACCCAGCCCTCGTCAGGGAGAGGGAGCTGTGCGGCCAGGATCCCTGTTCTCTGTGGCCTGGACCCTCGACCACAGATGCGCCAGGCCACCCAGTGCAGGGGCTCGTACTGCCTCTGGGAGCATGAGAGGGCCCCACAGAGGACGAGGCCACACGGCCGCGCTGACCCTGAATGCCCCCTGGCCTGTCGGGAGGCAGGGCAGGAAAGGCCCCGGGCAGACGGCAGACGCGGCGTGGGGGAGGGTCAGCTCTGTCCCGGCCACCGTCTCAGACATCACGGCACAACAGCTCTGCCGGCTCTCGCCCGCCCCTCCTGTGGGCACCCCCACCCCACCACCGCGCTGTCCTGGGGGACCTCTCCTGCGGCTGCTGGACGGCGGGGGACGGCGTCTGCGCTCCAGGCCGAAGGCTCGGGTCCGCTGTCCCAGCTCCCTGCCCGAGACGGTTCCGGCCGTGTCCTGGAGAGGCACGGGGTGTGCGGCAAGAAGGGAGCAGGCTGGTGGCAGACAGGCCCCAGGGAGCCCCCCCAGCTTCTCCCTAACCGGTTCAGGCGCCGGCCCCGTGTCCCTCCAGGAACCCAGAGCACCCAGCAGACAGGCGTGTGTGTGGCAGGGACGCCCACCACGCCCGGTCCCCTCGGGCCAGGCCTCTCCACCTGTGCGGGCCGCGAGCACACAGGCAGGATGGAAGGGCACAGCGTGGTGGGGACCCGTCGTCGGGGACGTTCCGCTGTGCACGCTGAGGCGGGGCTAATTAGGATCTCGGGCGGACCGGCTGGGGCTGTGGCCGGGCGGCGCCTTTGTCTGGGTAACAATAGTGACAAGAGTGTTCCGTCAGGGCCGTCGGGCCTGGGCCTTCGGAGCTGTGAGAAACTCGTTTGAAATCCGACACATGGTAACATCGAAACAAACAAGGGTCGCCATGGCGACCGGCCCCAAACAGAGCCCGCAGGGCCCGGGCCGGCGCCGCCCGCGCTGCCATGGCGACCGCCCGCAAACAGAGAGCGGGCGCCCCTCCACCGGCCTGGCCGTCCCGCGTCTGTGGCTCCCCTGAGGCAAAGGCCCTTCTGCCGTGGCTGCCACCTGGAAAAACTGTGGCCCGAGACCCCACGGCCCAGGACACGCCCGTCCCCGCCCCACACCCCCGTCCTCACAAGGCCAGACAAAGCCAGTTTTTAGCAGGCTCCTCGAGGCTTCCCGGTGTCCTCCGGTCCGTCCCTGGGGACCCCGCGATCTCCCCCTCAGGGAGGAGGGCATGGGCCCCCCGCCGCGTGCTCCAAGCTGACCAGCAAGCCCATTCGGGCAGGGGCCTGGGCCTGCCCCTTGGGAAGGGGCCCCCGTGGCCGCCGCGGCTCGGGGTGGCCGGGTCCCAACCTTGTGGGCTCGGGCCACCACAGCCCGCTCACCAGACCACTTCCCCTGCCGGGAGCTGAGGCAGAGACGCCGGGGTCCCAGGCAGCCCCGAGCTCCGCAGTGGGGAGCCCGCCGTGCCCAGGAGCCAGGGGCCAAGCCTCCCCCAGGACGGGGACAGCAACCAGATGGGCTCCCTTCTCGGTGCTCACACGCGTGATGCCAGCGCCCCACGGGGGCTACCAGGACCCCATGCCTGCAGCACACGGGGTCTTGGGTTCTGTCCGGAGCACCTGTCCTTGGAACGGGCCGTCTCCCACCACCTGTGGGGAGCCCAGGTGTCACCAGGGAGTGGGTGTGCCGGCCATCTGTGCGCACACGCGTGAGCTGAGTGCACGTCCGCACACGTGTGCGACACGCCTGCGCGCGGCCTGGAGGAAGGAGGCAGAGGTGACAGGAGGGAGAGGCGCCATCGCCTGTCCCCAGCAGCTCGACGTGCAGGCCGGCGCCAAGGCTGTGGGAGCCTGTGGTGCTTCCTGGAGAGGTGAGCCGCCGTGGACGTGCCACTTCCTGCCTCCTTCCCAGCCCTCTGGGACCTTCCCCAAAGGACATGGCTCTGAGGTTCCTCTGCTCCCGGGTCAGCCCGTGTCTCCGGATGCACAGGGTTTCCCAAGGCCGATGCTCAAGGCCTGGAGGACGTGCCCAGGAAAGGGAGTGGGGAGACCCTGCGAGGCCTCACAAGAGCTCCTGCGGGCTCCCCCTTGCCTGCAGCGTGGGCCCGTCTGCTCTGCCCGCGGACGCCTGCAGGGGATCTGGCCACTGTCCCTCCCTCACCGGGCTGGTGTGCGGGGCACGTCAGTTCTGCCGAGTGAGCTCTGGGCCACCGACGCTCCTGACCCAGCCACAGGCTCTGGGCTGGCCCTTGGGGTCGGCCGGTGGCGGCACCACATGTCCAAGGCTGGCTGGGCTGCCTGGACCGTCCCCAGGGAACCACACGGCAGAGCTGGTTCCCATTCTTTAGCGAGGACAGCGCACCAGACGCCCCGGTGCGCCTCTGGAGCTGCTTGGCTGAGGACTCCGGCCAGAGCCTGGCCCTGCTGCCCAGAGCACCTCACAGTCCCCCAGCAGACCCCTCGGTCACAAGCCCGGGGCCGCAGGGGCAGCAAATGAGATCCTCGGCTGGGGCCACTGAGAGCTGGTCCCTGCAGGCTGCCAGACCGGCGCCTGGGGTGGGGGTGGGGAGAGGCAGGTTCCATGTGGCTCCCTGGTCCCCAGAGGCCCTGAGGCCCCCTACTCGGAGATGCAGGAAAGGACAGGTTGCGGCCCCAACCAGACCCCGCCCCTCCTGGGAATGTCCTTGACCACGAGGCCACAGCCCACCAGAGACTCCCAGGGTCTGGCCCCTCTGCTCCCACGTCCGGGGGCCCCTGCTCTATGGGGGTGAACTCAGGGGTCCAGGCCAACTCAGCTGAGCAGCACACCCCTCTTCATCTCCTGAGGCAGCCTGTCACTGAGCGGGGCCTAGCAGAGGCCCCAAAGGCATGGCAAGAGGTTAGGGACCCACATTCCCGGTGTGTGGGACGCAGGCGGGCTGGGCCTCTGTAAGAAGGGGACAGCATAAGTCGGGGGGCAGCAGGTCTGCGAGCAGGGCTGAGACGGGCTGCTGAACCCCCACGGAGCCCAGGACGCACGGAGTCCGTGCCCTGAGTGCCCAGCCGGGGGACACACGTGGGGTCTGATCTGTCCACACTCACTCCTCCACGGGCTGTGTCCCCAGCCTCCACAGGGGTGTGGGGGGGGGGGGGGGGGGGGGACACTGACTGGACTCTTGGGCCCAGACGGCACCACGTGAATGCCCGTCCTGTGCAGAGCTGTCCAGATTTGGACACGTCCCCTCTGCAGAATTCTGCACAGACCAGGGAGCTGAGGAGGGACCCCAGAGGTCTGGAGAGCCCACTTGCCCTCTGCATGGGCCCTGACCCCTGGACCCAGCAGACATCAGCAGATGGAGGGGTCGGATAGCCGGGCCTGCACTGTTGGCTGAACACCTTCCCCTGGGCTCCTGGGACCTCAGCCTGGTCCCGGTGATGAAGCCTCTACCTTGGGCCCTACAGCAACCACAGAGCAGCTCTTACCAACCGCCTGGTGTCACCCCCTTCTCACCTCTGCCCACCTGCACCCGCCTCACCTCCTCCTCCTACCTGTGCCCCACCTTCCTTTCCTCCCTGACCAGGGGCCTTGGGAGTGGAGGGCTCACTAGAAGCCGGGATCCCACAGCTATGGTGTCCTTAGGGACTCTGCTTGGACTGGACATCTGACTGGTTCCACCTCTTCCCCAGGACCAGAAAAGTCAAGTCCCCTCTGCCTGGTGAGTGCTCTGCACCGCTGGGTCCCAACAGGACTGGCCACGGGGCTACCGCACCCTGTGTACCTCCACAGTGCCTGACGGCGACGGCGGCACCCCTGGGCCTCGGGTCAGCCCGGGAAGTCAGGGACACTGCCCTGGGATGGAGGCACACTGGTGTCTGGAGACAGAGTCACGGCCACTGGGGACGCAGGCGGAAGAAGCCATCCATGGCTGAAAGGGGCACGGGGGGGCCCAGCCATCAGTGGGCGGTGGGGGGCCCGGAGGCGTCCTGCGGAAGGCGCCCAGCTGACAGCAATACCCTGACCGAGATGGCCATGCTCAGAAACAGGCTGAAAGCTGCTTTCCAACGCTGGGCGACAGACGGCAGTCGACGTTAGGTAGCCCCCAGGGTGCTGTTCCTCCTCTCAGGGTGGTCGTGACGTTTGCAGGACACAAGGCGCCCAGCGGTGATGCCGGACGTGCTCCCCGGCACCGGCACCGGGGACGAAGGGCGGCCCGGACACGCCGGAAGCATGTGGGCGCGCCGACGGCTGAGTCTGCGGCGCCCGAGCCCTGGGCGCAAGATGCACGCGCAGCGCGCTGCGCACTCAGCCCTGGAGCAGCCCACAGCGCAGCGGCCCCTGGGCAGTGCCCCCGACCCGGCACCCCGGCCTCTTACCCCGAGAAGGGGGCTCGAGCGCCTCCTCATGCCAGGTGCGAGGGGGTCCCGAGCGCAGGCCTGGGCGGCACTTACTTGATTTTGCTGAAGACGATGTCCACGTCTGTGACGGTCACGTTCTTCCCGTCGATGACCTGGCAGTCCTTACACAGCTTCGACCAGTTCTTGCCGTGCATCTCCTTCCCAGAGGCCCTGGTGTCCCCATGCACGGCGAAGCGCCGGAAGGCCTCCTCCAAGGCGCTGAGCTCCGGCGCCGCAGCAGCCGCCCCCTCACCGGCCCCCTCCGACTCCAGCGACAGCCTCTTGGCTGCCCTGTCCTTTGCGGGGTCCCCTGGGGACTTGGGGGGTGTCTTGTTGGCGGCCTTGGCAGACTTGGCCTTGCTGTCGGCCATGTTGCTGGAGGAGGAGGAGAGGGGAAAGGAGTCACCGCGCCTCTGCCGGGCCACACGTGCAGGATGGGCACCCGGGAGGCGATGGCGGCCCTCATAAGGGGGCAGAGAGGCCGCCCGGGGCTGCCCCCAAACAGTGCAAGCCCCCCACGACAGCCCAGCCACCCATGAGGCTCAGGTCCCTCCTGTCGCTCCCCTGCCAGCCACCATGTCACGGAGCCCTCCGTGTAACGACACCTTTCCTGGGGTACCCACCGCGTGATGGGGAGGGGGACCCAGAACCCGTCAGCACCACCTCAGTGGGGCCCCGGGTGGTGACCGCGTGTGCAAGGGAGGCCACCCAAGAGGCCCCCGTCAGGACCTCCGCGGAGCCTGCCCTAACCTGCCCATGAGTGTCTGCTTTCATGGGGCCTCTGACCCCAAAGCCGGGCAGATCCCTGGGGACCACACAGGCCATGCTGCCCCTCCCACATCCCCAGCCAGTAGTTCCTGTCCCAGCAGCCCCCGATTCCCAAGCCTTGCAAAAGTGTGCCCCCGAGTCTCCAGAAGCCACTTCCCAGAGGAGCTGTGGGTGGCCGTCCGTGCCTTGGGGGGCTCAGCAAAGGGGGACAAGCCCTCGGGTTCAGGCAGACTCCAGGACCCAGCAGCCCTGGGGACAGCAAGCACACGCACAAGCCCACAGGTCACGGGGCCGCCCCATCCCGTCCCTCGCCGCTCCAAACCTGAGTCCTCAGCACCGGCTTGCCCAGCAGAAGCCGGGACCAGCACCAGGGGCTGGGGGGCCGGGCAGACAGCGTTCGCACAAACCGCCACCCTCCGCAAAGCCTGCGCAGCTCAGCCGCTGCTCCAGGAGCAAAGCTGGAACCACCGGAGAGAAGAGCAGGACCGGTGCGGACGGGGCACCGCCAGCAGGAGAGTCGCGCCCGCACGCGTGCCTGTCCGTGTGGGGGCAGGGAGCACCAGCCCTCCCGGGGACCCAGGACCAAGGCGGTGCCACCCAGTCGTCTCCAGTGTTATCGATGACACCATTTCTTTGTCGGAAATAGGAGCTTCTTGGGGCTGAGGTGGGGGGGGGCTCCCATCCTGTGTTGTTTTCTATCCTTTGATAAATCCATGCACTATTTCGAAAATGAAGTAATGATGATAAAATTCATTTTAAAAAAAAAACCTGGGGGCTTCTGCAGAGGCCTGCTGGAATACGGAGCTGTCCAGAGAGGCCCTGCTGACCCCAGGATGGCAGCCTGTCCCCACAGGAAGGCTTCCCTGCACGCACGGACCTCCCCATCAGCCCGGAGCCCAAGAGACGCACATCAGCCCACAGCGGGAGTAGAGGCCCATCCGCTGTGACCAGGGGTGGCCAGGGACCATTCCGGCTGGCCACAGACTGGGCAGTCTGAATGTCCTGCCCTCCCCTCAATGTGTTTGTTTGCAGCAGCTCCGGAACACCCCGGGAGCTCCTGTGCCCACAACACCCCCCTCCCTGTGGATTTCTGGAGTCTCTCTCTTTGGTTTCACCTGCTTTCCTGGGATGGGTATGAATTTGGGGGAATGCAGAAGGCAGAGGGCGTGAGCACAGAGCTGGGGTCTATAGTGCATAGATGCTCCCAGACGCCAGGGGACGCGCCCGGAAAGCACCCCAAGCATCGCTGGCATCAGGCCCACAACAGGCCGGCTGAGCTCCCTTGGGCCCCCTCTGCTGCTGGGCTCAAGGGTCCCAGGCAGCAGGGCAGGGGTAGCGACAGGGGGTGAAGGGGGCCCTGCAGGAGAGCAAGAGGGGGAGGAAACCAGGGCGGTGCACTGGGGTCCGGTGCGAGCTGTCCCCCCTCGGCCAGAGGGCTCGGGAGCAGGGAGCTGAGGGAGCGTGCGCGCGCGCTGTGGGGACGGACTGTGTTACTGGATTTGCATCTTCAGAGAGGCCCTGCCAAGGTGGAATTTCAGAGCTGGCTGGGAGGAGGGCCCTGCCCACGGCCCCACACGGACGTCAACACACCTGCCCCCAGTGTCCGCCAGACTTCAGGATTATACCCCTGCCAGGAAAGGCTGTCTCTCAGACACCGTGTGTTCTCCCCAGGCCAAAACCCCTCCGGAGCCATCTAGGCTCCAAAGAGGCCATGGGCCCCATGCCAAGGGCCCTACTTCTAAAATGAACTGGGTTCCATTTCAGAATGACTCTCCCTGGCAAGCTCCTTAAGATTCGAACACCACGTGACACTAAACTCACAGGGAAGGTTATGTAGGACAGACCCTGAAAAGCCACTACCAGCCACCACATGGACATCAGCTCACAGAGCCCCAACCAGGAGCATTGGAAATCCGTTAGTGATCTGCCTGCAACAGGGCCAGGTGTGCCTGTGAGCAGGACCAGGTGTGCGTGTGAGCGGGGCCAGGTGTGCCTGTGAGCGGGGCCAGGTGTGC
>NC_081568.1:426997-484664 GCF_022355385.1 Mustela nigripes
CGGGGCCAGGTGTGCCTGTGAGCGGGGCCAGGTGTGCGTGTGAGCGGGGCCAGGTGTGCCTGTGAGCGGGGCCAGGTGTGCGTGTGAGCGGGGCCAGGTGTGCCTGTGAGCGGGCCCTGCAGGTAACCCGCACTTACCCTGGGAATGAGGCCCAGGGATGGCAGCAGCCTGGGGCAAGGTGGAGGCCAGCAGGATGCACATGTCTAGGACGCTGGACAGGCCTCAGGGAGGCACAGAGCTCACCCAGGACCCCCGTCCCCGCCCCCGACATGCCACAGGCCCTATCACCCTCCCTGGGCCCTGGAGGAGCCCCTCTCGCTGGCAATCCCTGGTGGTGGGTGCAGCGGCACCAACCAGCCTCCCAGGGACCCTCTGGGGAAAGGCTGGCCCCTCCTCCCTGCCCCCCTCCCCGGCGCTGCTCTGAGGCCCCTGAGGCCCCGGGCACGTTCCTGGCTCCAGCCCCAGGCGGCACCTCCAGACCTCCGGAAACTGTACCCACGTCTCTGAAGGGGCCGACGCTGCCTCGGTCACAGCCACGCAGCTGTGACGTCTGCTGGCAGGACGAACCCAGGTGGCAGAGACGGTGGGCGAGGGACCAGAACCAGTGTTCTTGGGAAATACCCTGCAGTCACAGCACCTGGGTTCCACCAGGAACCCCAAAAAGGCCAAACGTTGTTTGCTCACTGGGCTGGGGTGTCCCTGGGACCTGTGCGGGTCCTGGGTGAATTCCTGATCTGAGTGGGGCACGGTGATTCAGAGGCTTGTGGGCCTGGGTGGGAGCTGCTCCCCCTGAAAGCTCCCTGGTCGTGCAACACCCCCCCCCCCCCCCCCCCCCCCCCCCCCCGGGGGGGCCCCCCCCCCCCCCCCGCCCCCGCCCCAGCATCTGGAAGGTTAACCTCTTCCACTCGAGGCAAAGCGCCAACCCCTCTGGGCGCGCGGGAGTGTGTGGGACGCGCTCTGCTGCAAGCTGACTTGAGAAACAGGCACGGGCTCCGGCCGACACCACAGGCTGCCGGGGAAAGGACTCGGGGGGTGGGAGCGTCAGAAGGAAGCTTCTGGAAGTCACTCGGGCTCTCCCTGAGCTCCTGCTCAGGGTCCCTGGTCTTCAGGCCCCTGGGGTCCATCCCCGCCCCAATCTTTCCACCCGGGCCTGGCCCAGAGGCAGCAGTGGGTGCAGAATCCCCAGACCGCTGACGGGACCCCGAGGCCCAGGGTCCTGACCGAGACCCCGCTTCTGTGCGAGAAACCTCGAAGGCCCCGGGAACGCGCATCCCTGCGGACCGGAGAAAGCTGGCTCAGAGCAGCACAGGCGTGCGCCTGGGGACGAGCAGAGCGGAGGGCGCCCGTGAGGAGGCTCTGGCTGCTGGAGGCCCCTTACTGGACGCCGCCAGATGCTCCGGGTTGCCCCCGAGGCTGTGAATAAAGCGGACAGACGGAAAAGAATGAGATCTGGAGGGGAGGCGTGTGTCTTCCCTGCTCCTCGAGCTTCCCCGGCAGCTGTGTGTGATGCCGGCCGGCAGGGCACCAAGGCTCCCGGGACCGTGCGCTCCAGAACGTTCCACGGGGCTCCCTGCTCCACCAGCGCCCAGGCCCCAGCGTCAGGGTCTCGAGCTCTATCTCCCCCAGCGCTGCCCTGAGAGAAATGGAGGCCAGCAGGCCGCAGACCCGGCGGGAGGCCTGGTCCTGTCCCCGCACCGCATCTGCCGCCCCATCTCTGAGCGCCCTTGCGCACGACACGGCCCTCTGGCAAGTGTGCACACTTTCTTTCCTAACGTGGCTGCCTGCGACACTCGATGTGAATGACCACTCGTCCCAGCGGAGGCCGTGCCAGGCGGTGAGAGCCTTCCCGGGGCCGACAAAGCGGCCTTTCTGAGCTGCACACCCCCGCCGGCCGCCCCTGCCGGCACCCGGGACAGACAGGAATCCCACTGTGTGTGGAGTACGGTCCTGAGACCCCGGCACAGCCCCTCTCAGCCCCAGTGCGGGAGCCGACCCCACCCAGGGCCATGTGAGCAGGACATACGCAGGCCCCAGGGCCCGTCACCTCAGGCCACTGGTCCACCCGGGCCCGGAAGCCCGGCGTCCCCGAGAGCCGCAGGCCATGGCTGCCCTGGGGAGCGAAGGCCACGCCCTGCCGCTCCCTGTCCAAGACCAGGAGTCGGGCGCCACAAGCCCAACATCAGGGGCCAGGGGCCCATCCTGGCCGCCCTGCAGCGAGGTCACTGGGGGACCCCCATCTTGGACCTGTGGAGCTGTGTCCAGCTGGGGTGGCGGGGACAGGCTGTGGAACAACCAGCACAAGGGGTCAGGCAACCGGGACGGGGGCCCAGGACAGGAGGCGCACTCTGCGAAAGAGAGCCTCGGGGGACAGGTACCTTTCCAGTGAGGGAACTGAGGCAGGCCAGAGCTGCTGTGGGGCGTTTCACACCCAGCCACCCAGCCACAGGGGCCCCGGGGCGCCTTTCCCTTCCCCATGATAGCAGGACATTCTCTGGTCACCGTAAAGTCAGGGATTTGGGGGGGACCTGCTCAGGCAGAGCCCCTGTTTCCCTCAACAAGTTTTCCAGGGGATCCGAGAACACCAGTGCCCGGGAGTGTGCCCGGAGCGCGTCT
Organism: Mustela nigripes; assembly: GCF_022355385.1. Lineage (NCBI taxonomy): Eukaryota > Metazoa > Chordata > Mammalia > Carnivora > Mustelidae > Mustela > Mustela nigripes. The sequence continues at coordinate 429,611 of NC_081568.1, forward strand.
GCGTGTGGGTCGAGACAACAAAGCATGTGGGGCCGAAGAGAGAGCCCCCAGGGGAGACGCGGTTGGGGGGGCGCCGCAGCACACCCCGTTCCCGAGAGGGCCTCAGAACCACACAGCGAGCGGCAGGCTGGGCCCACGGCCCACCAGTTCGCGGCAGCAAGTCCCCAGAGCCACCCCAGACCACTGCCCAGACCCGGATGGGAACTGACCCGACCGCCACGGCTCACCGTCTGAGCTGCGCTTCCCCGAAAAGCTCTCCTACGACGCGCCCACAGCAGGGCACCGGCACACGGCCGCGCCAGAACCGAGCACACGGCCACGCTGCACACGCTGCACACGCTGCACACGCTGGCCTCGGCGCTCGGATTGAACCACCAGACGGGGCCTACTTGGCAGGAGGGAGGCCAATTCTGGCCGCAGAGGCCTCCGACCGACCCCCAGCACGCCACCCAGCCAGCGCCTGCGGGACCCGGACGCCAGGTACACTCCCTACACAGAGGGCAAGCGTCGTGGGGTGAGTGGGGAGCCCCCGAAAGGCATGTCCACACCCCAGAGCCTGTGAGGGTGACCCTGTTGGCAGGGGTCAGGAGACCAGAGACCTCCAGTTAGGGTCTAGACTCCCTGGGGGCCTGAATCCAGCGACACATGTTCTTGGAGGAGGAGGAGAAACAGATGAGTCCTCGCGTTGGCTGAGCCACAGGCCCAGGGACGGACCTCGGGCCCCGGGCTGGGGGTTGCGGGAGAGGAGGGAAGGACGCTTCTCTGGACCCTCTGGACGGAACATGGCCCTGCCCGCCTGGATCTCAGGCTTCTGGCCCCAGAACTGAGCCAGGATACGTGTCTGTGTCACAGCTGCCCCAGGGCCCTCACACGGCCTGCCGGGGCGGAAGAAGTGGCCCTCGCAGACAGCCGCCCTGGAGGAGAGGGGCCAGCGCAGGCGGCCGCTCCAGGGCCCCCGGAAGCTGGGCCCCCAGTGGGGAATGGCCGTGGGACACGGGCCCGCTGAGAGGCCCATCCCAACCCCAAGCTGGAGGCCCCTGGGCAGAGGGGGAGGTGGCGGCCCCCAAGCCTGTGGGTTTAGGGAAGGCTTACAGCACCGCAGGGCCCAGCCCGCCCAGCCCTCCTGCAGGGGCGAGGCAGCCGCGGGGCCCGAGGGGCTGGGAGCCGGAGTCCACTCACACCCAGAGGCACACCCACCAAGCCGCAGATATAAAAACTTCTCTTCAAGATCCTGAACAAAACAGTAGACAAAGTAGCCAACAGAATGCGCTCATCCGTCAGAAGGGTCCATGCTCCACGGTGGAGCCTGGCCGCGCGACCAGCTCCGGGGAGGACCCGCCGTGCACGGGGCGAGGGTCGCTGCAGCGGCTCTGTGAGTGCAGGCCCGGCGGCCGGTGGCCTCGGCATGGGCTCGCGGCGCAGGTCCTCGGCCAGCGAAGGAGGCAGCAGAGTCCGTGTGCGGGAAGGGGCGGGACGCGGGCTCTCGGAGGAGCGCCCGCGAGCTTCTCTCGGGACGGAGCCAGGCCGCGTCCGCGTCCAGGAAACACCACGAGGAAAGGAAGCGGCCGCCCCGCGCTGGGACAGGACAGGCCGGGCCGCCGCGGCTTCTGGACGCGCGGGGGGCGCACGAGGTCCGCTGCCCTCCGCGTGGCCGTGCAGCGCGTTCGGAAATGAGCCGGCTAAAATATGCCGAAGGGGGGGCGCCTGGGCAGCTCAGCGCGTTAAAGCTCTGCCTTCGGCTCAGTCATGATCCCGGGGTTGTGGGATCGAGTCCCGCATCGGGCTCTCTGCACAGCGCGGAGCCTGCTTCCTCCTCTCTCTCTGCCTGCCTCTCTGCCTGCTTGTGATCTCTGTCTGTCCAATAAATAAATAAAATTAAAAAAAAAAATACGGCGAAGGAGCACAGGGTCCTAAAGGACGCACGGGGCATCATGGGACACGCTGCGGCCGGGCAGAGCCGAGGGTCGGAGCAGCGGCTTCAAAATGGGGCCCGGAACCCAATGACAGAAAGACGTCCCCGTCGCTAAGCTCAGCCGCCGTTTTCACTCAACCCAGACGTGAGATCGCACGACGCTCCGGCCAGGGCCTCCGGGCGAAGGGCTGGGGACACACGGGTTGAGCCGGGCTCCGCGGGCGGGGAGACCAGACGGAAAGCTCCAGGAACGAGGCCGGCGTCCTCCAGGGCAGGGCGGGGACTCGCCGACGGGATGGGGCCAGCGCACAGGGGCCGGACCAGGTGGCCGAGCGGGACCCCAGGCCGGCGCCGGGTCAGTGAGGGGCATGAAGGGCTGGCGTGCTCGGAGACCGACGCGCCAGGGCATCGGATGGCCTCGGGGCGCAAGAAGGTCTGTCAGCGGCCGCTCGGAGGTCCCTGCCCTTGGCGGAGACCCTTGCAAATGCCACCAGCTTGAGACCAAGAACTTCCGCTCATCCGCAGACATCACCGGGGGAGAAATAGCGCAGGGCCGGAGTGGAGGCCAGAGCGGAGGCCGGCCGGGCGTAGCCAGCACAGGCCTGTCTCCCGAAACTCTGAAGGACCCCCCAGCTCAGTAAGGAAAAGAAACGGGCCAGGCCCTGGGCAGGCCCTTCCTGGGGGGGTGCTGCCAAGGAGGGAAAGTCCTGGGAAGAGCAGGCCAGCCAGGGGCCAGTGGACACCCACCACAGGGGCCCGCAGGCCGCAGCGACACCCAAGGCCGAGAGGCACAGGGTCAGAAGCAGGGACAGCACGGCTGGTCTCAGAAGCGCCAAGAAATCATCCCCCGCCCCTGAGCTCCCCATCTTGAGCCAGGGGCACGTCCCTAGCTGCCGGCACCACAGCACACAGCCCCACGATGGAGACTTGGCTTCCCTGCTTCTCTCTTGGGGCAGGTGAACCTTCTGGAAAGATCCCATACAGAGATGGGCAGCCAGGCACTGGTGGTCCTGCCCGGCCAGCAGACCCCCAGCCACCATCAGGGAATGGAGGCCACCGTCCACACCAAGCCCTGCAGGGTGGCAGATCTGGTGGCAAAGCAAACATGGTCCCTGTCTTAGCCCCCTGGTTTGGGGACAGTCCGTCGTCCGGCATTAAATGCCTAGAGCGGGGCTGAGGGTCAGTGTGAGCCCCGAAGCACACACAGTCCACGGCACGTACACCTGCCCCGAGAAGGGGGCGTAAATGGGCTTCACACAGACAGCTCGGACCCAGGGCCACAGGGCCAGCCTGGAGGGGCACCCACGGTCATATCAACTCGGGGGCCACACCCACACCCCACGCCCCACAACCTGCCCGCCCAGCTGACCCGTCCCAGATGCAGATGGGACCCTGGCGCACATGAGGCCGCCGCGGGGTCATCGGAGGGCGCTGGAGGCTGTGTGGCCTCCCCACCGCACAGTTTCCCAAGCGGAGGCCGCGTCTACTCCCCTGACACCTGCCAGGTGCTCGGCGGCCGTGCAGTCACGCGGACGTGACAGGATGGGGTCTGGGGAAACGTAGCCCAGGGCAGGAACTCACTCAGAGCCTGCAGGGAGTGCAGCACTTGGGCCAAAAAATCAGAGACACAGGCACACTGGGGATACGCTGGGGACATGCACCGACACACAGGACATACTGGGCACATGATAGGGACATGCTGGGGACACATGAGGACACACGGGGACCCACTATGGACATGCCAGGAACATATGAGAGACATGTCGGGACATGCCGGGGACATACAAGGGACACATGGGGGACATGTGGGAATATACAGAAACAGGGGACACGTGAGAGTGCCACACCACAGGAGCAGGAGGAGAAGAGGAAAAGGCTCCAAGTGGTTTTAATGTCTAGGCTTGGAAAAGGTAAAAACCTGTCCTTCCTTGCCGAAAACCTAATTTAAAAAAGAGGAAGTCGGCGGCAGGAAGGTGCTCCTGGGAGCACAGGCGCAGGCTCTGGGCGAGGGCAGGGAAGGCGAGCCAGAAACCGTCACTTTTCACACACTGGGGAAGACCGTCCTCTCTTCTGCAAAGAGGGTCCTGTTTGGACGGCAGCTTACAACGCACGGGAGCCGCCGGAGGGTCCCTCGCTTGGGGGTGGGGAGGGGGACCTGCAACCAGACTGACTTGGGTCAGGTGAGCCCTGGAGACAGCAGCCCGGCTCCCAGGGGGAGCTGCGATTCCCTATCCTGCCGGCCCCTGGGTTGGTGGCTCCGGTGGACTCGGCACTCAGTGCCAGACCCGGGTGTCAGGCCCGGCCGAGGAGGACCAGACACTTCAAGGTGCAGCAGGGCCCCCTGCCCCACAGCCCAAGATCCCCAGATGGCCCCTCTCGCGTGCCCCTCCTGCCTCCCTGGCCACATCACTGGCTATAAATAGGTCTGGCTCCCAGGCAGCACTGCCTCTCCCAGAGGAAGCTTTTAATTCTCAGCCTCCCCTGCCCGCAGCTCCGCTGCCCTGAGGACAGTCTGGCTGCTAAAAGCCTCCTCTGACATGTCAGCCGTGATAAATGATTTCAGTTTCTTAAGAAATTCTCAGGTGATTTGCCCATTATCCACCGTGAGAATGACAACCTGGTGCACAGCGACAAGTCATTTACTGCAGGTTCCAAGCACCCAGGAGGATGAGAACGCGCCGGCGCCGCTTCCTCCGATGTCCGCCGCTTCGCCCCTCCGGCCCACGCGGAGCCATTCCACGCAGTGGCACCCGAGGCACGGAGCCCCCGGCAATCACCAGAGCCACAGGCCTTTCCCCAGGAGCGCGCAGACCCTCGGCTTTCTGCAGACGCGCGCAGGAGATTCAGCGGCAGCCCTGCCCCCCACCCCGTCACCCCGTCACCCCGCAGGGAGCCGTGTGATGTGGACCATGTGATGGGAGCAGCGGCTGGTACCAGAGCCCAGAGCCGGGTCACGGAATCCAGTTGAACCCCCCCACGTCCCCCCCAAGGCGGGGTGCTCCCCGCGCCCCCCCCACCGCCGGCCTCTCCCCCCCCCCCCCCCCCCATCACTCCATCCCCTGGGGTCCCTGCTCTCCGGATTCGGGTCGGCCTTTACCAGTGACCTCCCGGGAGCCGGGGCCTGGCCCGGCTGGCGCAGAGGCCCCCCCACCGCACCCGCGGGGTCCTCCCTGAGAGCCTGGCCGAGGGGCGCGCGGGGAGGCTGCAAGTGCGACCGCGAGCTGGGTCCTTCCCCGCCAGGTGAACGGGCCGCGAGCGCAGACGGGCGAGGGCAGGGCCGGCGGGCCCAGAAGGTGCGCGACGGCCGCAGACGCAAAACGCCTGTCGAAAGGCGCACGACCGCGGCGGGGGCGCGGATTTTCCTGCGCCCGCCCCCCGCCGCCGTGTCGGGGCTACGTCTGCGGCCGTGAAGCCGCAGGATCAAGGGCTCCCCCTTCCCCCGGAGGCCGGCCCCGCTCCCAGCGCCGCGGAGGCCTCGGTCGGTCGTGCCCGCGCCGGGGGCCCCTCCGCGAAGCGTCCGCGTCTGCGCAGCGCAGGCCCGACGCGCTCACCTGCGGCGCGGACGGGGGCGCGGACGGGGGCGCGGACCCCGCGGGCGGCGGACCCCACCGTGGGCCCGGGTCGCCCCGAGTTCGCGCCGCAGGACGGTGGCCCCTCACACCTCTCAGCCCCGAGTCCCCGCCCTGTCGCGGCCGGCAGTCCGCGGGCCTGGGCAGCGGCTACGCGGTCCCCGAAGCCGGACGCCGAGGGCGCGGGCGGCGGCGGGGAAAGGGGCTGCGAGGGGCGTCTTCGCCGCGCGAGCCCGACGCCGGGGGAGGCCGCGGCACCTGCGCCCGCCGCGCCGCCGCCCGCGCTCTCCGCGCCCCCAGACCCACGCCCCCGCCGCCCACCCCGGGCGCACGCGCACCGCCGGGAAGCCCAGGGCCGGGGTCGCACGGACGCACCGGGGGCCGCAGCCGGGAGGGGGCGCGGCGGGCGCAGGTGGCAGGCGCGGCGGGGCGGCGGCGGGGGGAGGGGGTCCTGCGCCCCGGACCGAGCCCTGCGGACCCTTACCTCCGAGACGCGGCCACTGCAGCGGGCGCCTCGCGACTCGGCCGCGCGCGACCGGGTGTCCGGCGTGTGCCCGCGCCCCCGCCGCCCCGGCTCGCCGGCCCCGCCCCGCCACCCCCGCCGCCCCGCCCCCGCCCCGCCCCGCGCGCTCATCGGCCCGCCCTCAGCCCGGCCCGCCCCGCGCGCTCATTGGCCCGCCCAGCCCCTCGGGCTCCCGCCCCGCCCCCTCCCCGCCCAGCCCCGCCCCCCCCGTCCCGGGGAGCGCGCGGAGAGCGCGGAGGCCGGTTCGCGCGCCGCCTCTACCTTACAAGGCCCGCGCGGCGCAGGGGCGTGGGAACCGCGGGGGGAGGCGGGCTGGGGGCGCGGGGCCGGGGGCGACAGACCCTGCCCCTCCCGGAAGCCGGGAGGCCGACTCTCACTCCCGCGGCCGCGGCGCGCGCGGGGACCGGCCTGCGGGTGGGGCTGGGGCGCGGGCGTCCCCGGGCCGGGGGGCGGGGGCGGTGCTGGGACCTCGCCGACCGCGCTCAGGTCGGGGCGCGCAGTGGGCCACGCCCTGGGGCCTGGGGGCAGCAGGAACGTGCGGCCCGCGCCTGGGTGGGGTCGGGCGGTGCCGAGCACCCGCCGGACACCGGGCGCCACCGAGCCGCCTTCCCCGCGCACGAGTCGCGGCTGCGTCCCCAGCCCGGCCTCGTGCTTCTCGGCTCGCGGTGGGCCTCGGCTGGTGAGCTCGGGGGCAGCGGCCATCCTGACATCCTCTGCCAGTTTCTCTTTCTCTTTCCCGGCCGACACCTGCGCTCCTTCCCGGCCAGGCAGGCTCCCTCCAGGGACGGCAGCGGTGTCCCTGTCTGTGCCCCGGGGGACCCCCTCCAGCGCAGAAGCCCAGCCTGGGCGTGGGGGATGATTTTAAGGTCACTTCCAGCTTTACTGTCGAGCTTCCCTCGGACCTGTCCAAAGGACCACTGCCCCAGCGTCTGCCTCCTCCTCCTGACGGCAGACCCCACCCTCGCTGGCACCCATTCCGGGCTAGGCCCTCCCTCTCCCAGCTCCAGAGACCCCTCCACACTCCACAGGCACACCCCCCGTCCCGCCCCACAGGCTCTGCCTGGCTCTCAGATGGGCGTCCGGAGGCCGTGGGAGTGCAGCTCTGGGTTTCAGCTCCTGTTCCAGCAAGGCCACTGCGCCTGCCAAGACAGCAGAGCAGACTGCAGCGCGGCATCGGAAAAGGGGTCCCATGGCTGCAGAGTAGGGTGCTGGGGCTGGCTCTCCAGCAGAACACTAGCCCATCGGGCGGGGGCGGGGGGACACTGAGAGCTAGGACAGGCAGCCCTTCGTGCCCCAGCCCCAGCCCATCCCCACAAATGTCCTGAGTCCCACATCCTCCTCTCAATCCCTCTGGTTTCTACTGCTCCAAACTGCTGGAGGACAGGTCTGTTCGTAACTCCAAGGGCAAGGGAAGGAGGGAAAAGCGGCAGGGTCCCACGATCGTCATGTTAGCTACTGGCACCTGCGGAGCCCACTGTGCGAACCCAACGCCCACGCCGACACAAACACAGTGCAGCTGGCCAGCGGAGGTGAGCTTCAGGCCTTAGGAGCAAAAATGCTGAAGGTTCATGTTCTTTGGGGTGGAGAGGCGAAGTGTGGGGTGATGGGCAGGGCACTGGGGAAGCCCCAGGAGCAGCCGGGCAGAGCCACAGCCCTGCCTCTACACCCCAGGCTGGCCTGGCACCCTGCTTCTGGAACAGTCCGTGGCTGGAGCTGGGCTTGCGGTCTGCCCCATTCCTGGACTTTTACTGGCTGTCCACAAATGAAATTTTTTTGAGCTCACAGGTGTGCTGGCGGCGCACACTGACGGAATCCCTGACCAGAGAGGCAGAGGAGGTCTTCACAAGCCGGGAGCTCCCCACCGCATAGAATTGCACCCTGGTCCAGGGGTCAACAGGCCCCTCCTCCTCCAGCCGTGGCTGCTGGGCCAGTGCGCCCTTTGTCAGGGATGCTGCTGCCCTGGGCTCTGGCCCTCCAGTTGTTAAAACCCGACTCTCAGTCGGCAGGAAAGCGTTCGTGCACCTGTGTGGTGGCCGCAAAGGCATAGCCCGCAGCCCGGAGTCAAATGCATTCGTGGGGTACTGTGCTTGTCCCCGGGGCTGCTGGAACAAAGGGCCACACACTGGCAGCCGAAATCCCCTCCATTCTGGGGCCAGAAGTCCAAAGTCCAGGTGTGGGCAGAGCTGTCCCACCTGTGGAAGGAGGCAAGGCCGTCCTGCTTCCTGCGGCGGCTGGGGCTCCGGGCCTCCTGTCTCGGCCTCTGTCTTCACGTGGCTTCCTCCCCCATGGCTCACTGGCTTAGGGCCCACCCGGATAACCCCGCGTGGTCTCTAAATAGATCTGCACAGGCCCTTCCTTTCTCTGGGGGAGATCTGAGTTTCAAGAGGCCGTGATTTGCGGGGGCAGCCTCCCCCCAGCACAGGGGCTCTTCCTAGCTCTCCTAGGGGTCCAGCAGCCACAGCAGGTCATCGGGAGACCAGCTGTCCTGGATCCCCAGGGAGGTTTCGCGGCATGCAGTCGGAGAACGAAGGACAGGACCGCTGCCCCCACGTGGGCAGGCGGGGCTGGCTCGGGTTCTGCTGGGCTGGTGTCCCCGCGCCTCAGCCACCATGTCCCATCTGGCTGTCATGGGCTCTGGGTCCTGGGTCTGCCCGTGAAGGAGGTCGCGGGCCACTGTGTGCAGGAGGAGGGACATCACAGTGTGCGTATTTCTGGAACCCGAGCACATCCTCTTGGTGAAAATGTGTCCTCGGCCACAGGCTGTCCGAGCCCCACCCCTGCAGTCTCCCTGCTGTGGGAAGTCCGTGCGTGGAGTGAAAGCTGCACTCAGGTAGCAATGGGGGGGACTCATGGACCCCCAAGCCACAGCTGGGATGCCGTGCGGCTCCCCCGCCCCGCAGGCCGCCGAGCGCTGTGGGAGCTCCCTCACCGCCGGCTTCCTGGCCCCGCTCAGAGCGGTCTCCCCGCAGACGAGCTTTGCCGGGCGCTCCTGTTCACGCTGCTCGACCGTGGGGAACGGCCCTTAACCCAGATGAGACCAACTGCAGCGAAAATGACCCTGCGTGGCACCCAGGGCAGGGGGATGGGCCCTGGCCAGTTCTGGGCGTCTCGGGGCTGCCCAGTGGGCCTCACTTGGGCGGGGAGACGGGCGGCCCCGCCAGTCTCGGCTGCGTCAGGCTCTGCTCCACATCCTGGGGACAGGCGTCCCGGTCAGGGCTGGCTGCACGTACGGGACCCTGTCAAAATTCAAATTCGGGCCCTCGTACAAAAATTAGTAAGGCTCTCAGGAGGGCAACAGTGCAGTGTCCAGTAGGGCTCGGGGCCTTCTGGCAGTCCCGAGCGCGCACAGTCCCGACAGCTGTCCCGCTGTCAGCCGCTCCTGGGACTGAGCAGCTCACCCAGGGGTGCCCGGTGACATCGGGCAGGTACCCACAGCCGGTGTGTGCAGCTTACCTCCGAAACTTGTTTTGGCTTAGGAATTTATCCTTACGATCATAAAACTGGGGATAAAGTCTTATTTATTCCCTAATTTTTATTCAAATAATATTTTATTTAAATAAGATTTTCAGGACTTGAGGTCTGTCACTGATTTTGCTTTAAGAAAACTCCAGAGGCACCGGCCCGCCAAGCAGGGGTGAAGGCACGCCACGTCGCCTTGGGCTGGGGTTCCTTGAGTCTGAACTCCCCACGCCCCACCCCTGCACTAGTCTAAAGAGCTAACCTGGCGATGGGGCCACACGGGCGGTGACAGATGCTGGGGTCTTCCTGGGAGCGTGTGGACACTGAAACTGGCCACACGTGGCCGCATGCCGTGCTCCGTATGTCCACCTGTGGCCGACTTCTCTTCTTCCAGCCCTGCGGGCGGACATTCCGGCACCAAATGCGCCCAGCTCAAACGAGGGCAGGTCCCCGCAGGACAATCCCGCCCCCCACGTCACCGCGACAGGAAGCTAATAATGGGCGCCCTGAGGTGCCTGTGTGAAGGAGGCGGCTTTCTGCCAGGCCCCTCGGGGAGGTCATAGGGATGCATGAGCAAGTGATGGGAACAGCCCGTTCGCCACGTGGAGGTCAGAGCCCGTTGGGGAGCTCCTTCCCTGCGCGTGTGAAAACCTGTGAGAAGACGCTGGTGGCAGCAGCTGTGGCTTCACAGATTCCAGGACCAAGAGGGGCCGCAGGCTCCCGGGACGCTGGCATTGGGGGCAGCTTCTACTTGGTCATAAAACCATCCCCTAGTACAGTCCAGATCTTCCCCAAATTAATCTAAGCAAGTGTTCCAGGGACACAGTGATTCCCCTGTGCAGGTTCCTGGTCTGCGCAAGACTGTGGCTGCTGTGCTCTCGGTTCTAAACACAGCTGTCCCCTCAAGAATGGTCATCACCTCCCCGCCACTCGCAGGGCGGGGTTCCTCACGTGCCTCTCCACCGTCTGGTGACTCAGCGGCTGAGCCTTCGCAGGTCCAGTCCACTCTGCTCCCGCAACTGCATTTCCAACTTTGGGCAGCAGCACTGAACACGTCAGATCGTCACAGAACACGTTTTTGTATTGAGGTGAAGTGACAGGAATTAGGTGTGCCCTCTCACATGGAGCAAGGTTTGCCAAACACTGGGCGTCAGGCAGCAAAGCCCAGGACCCTGAGGGGCAGGATCCCCACCAATCGCCTGGGCAGTGACGGAGCGCTGTGCGGGGAGGGTACCCAGGCAGAGCCTGGCAGTCACCCCGGGTGAGCAAACAGAGATGAGAGACTCTCTTTGTCTCTCCGGGAAAGAACTCACGGAACAGAGTCCCAAAGAGGACAGGACCCAGAGATCTGCAGAAGCCCCACAGCCCCGCGAGGGTACAGCTGGGTCCGGTCAGCACGCAGGTGGGGAGAGCTGTGAGGCTGGACGGGAGCCAAACCCTGCCCGGGGATGCGCCCACGGTTACAGGGTATGCCTGTGGCCGCTGAGCAGAAGGCTCCGCCTCCGGCGGCACAGGTGAGGCCACAGGGGAAGGAGGTGGGCTCAAGGCTGGTCCTGAGCCCCAGCCAAGGCGCAGAGATCAAACTTCTAAAATAACCGCATCTCTGAACACATTTCAGGAACACGGATAAGAACAGAGAAAACTTCAGCATCCCAAAAGGTAATGGTCCCTGGCACCCACCGAGAACCATCACGGCGCCAAGAAACAGGAAAGTAAGACGCGTGTGACAAGCGAGCGGTCGTCTGGAACTGAGCCAGTCCTGCCCCAGCGCATGAGCACCACATATAACTGCCTCCCACGGGGTCTGAGACATGGGAGTCACAGCAGCACCCCAGATGGAGTCTGTAAGGTTGTGAGCTCCAGCGTGCGAGATGGAAAGTGCGCCACCTCTACGGCAGATGAGCCACGAATGGGGGAAACAGCAGAAAGTGTCCGGAGAGAAGCAGGGAACAGAGACCGAACAATCAGCCATCCGTGTCGGGGCCCACAGAGGGTCACCGTCCAGGACGGGCCTGACTCAGGCGAGCACCGCCCCCCCAGGGGGCGGGGATAGGCTTGGGAGCCGGTTCTGCAGCCCCAGACCCAGGCCTCATGCACATGGGCCTCGAGGGGCCAGCACCAGACTGCTCAGGTTGGGGTGGGGCTGGGGGTTGGCTACAAATCCTCCCCATCTCCCCAAAAAGCCACCTGAAGCCCAAAAATGTAAAATTTACCAGGACTGACTTAAAGTTGCTTGCCAATAAAATTAATTTCCATTATTTCCTATAATATAATTCCTGAATTCTGAAGAGTATCCTTAAAAACTGCTTAAGTTCCTGACAGTTAACCTTGCTCCTCATCCCAAGAGAAAACAGCACCCCAGGCCTGTTTTGAGCCCCGGCACAACCCGGGGGGCTTGTTGGGGAAACCGTCACAGCCCTCGCCACGTGGCTGCCCCGCCCAGCCAGACGCAGGTCTCTGGGAAAGCTGCCCCCGTGGCTCCGCTTCCCCACCCTGCCCTGACTCCCTGCCCGCCCTCTGCGGAAGCCCGACCACGGCTCCCCTAGGGTCTGTGTGGACATGGGGATACTCCGGGACCTTCGGGACCTCAGAGGATGTGCAGCAGTGAGACCTGCCAGGCGGTCAGGTGCCATGATCTCGGGCTTCCCCAGAGGGGCACGGGGAGAGCCCAGCCTCTCCCTGAGCCGAGGACAGGCCCTCCGCCGGGCTGGATGGTGCGGTGCTGGCCTCTGCCACCTCTGGTGTCCCCTCCAGAGACTGGCAATCCTGGAGATGGCATGGGCCCGCTCCCCGCTCATCGGTGGACATGGTGGCCATGCCACCCTGGGCCTGGGGGCTCCCTGGGCGGACGTCCCCCCAGGACAGCAGATCTGGGCCGCCGCACAGCAGCGAGTACGGGAGTAGGAGGTTCTGCAGGTCTGACTCCCAGGCTGGGGTCTCCAACGAGGGGGGCTGCTGGGTAGAGCCATCGGCCGGCGTGGGCTCCTGCGTGGGCTCCTGCGTGGGCTCCGGGGCTCCTGCGTGGGCTCCGGCGTGGGCTCCTGCGTGGGCTCCGGGGCTCCTGCAGAGCAAAGGAAGCCAAGTGAACGCCAGAGGCAGGTGCGCGGGGGGGCCCACCCAGCCGGCGCAGCAGGAGCAGGCAGCCCCTCGCCTGGACTTTCGAGGTGGGGCAGCCGGTGCAGCGAGTCCTGACCTCTCGCTGGGCGGCGGGGGTCGGGGGGTGGGCTGCACAGGACCCCTGAACACAGAGCTCATGAGTACCCCCCTCCCCAGCGAGTGGGCAGGACCACGGATGCCCACACAGGGCATCTTCCATGAGAAACATCCCACCTGTGGGACCGTGCGGAGCGCACAGGTGCACGTTCACAAGAATCCGCGATGAAGACCTGGTAGGCCGGGGGCTCCTGTGTGTCCCACAGACGAACATGCGGGCGGCTTTCCCTCCGTCCTACGGGAGCCGGGTGCTCCCCTCCCCAAGCCGGCCCTCGTCCTGTCGCTGCCTCGTGGGGTGTCCCCGGAGGGCCTCCCGTGCGGGGCATCTCGGCGGCGCGCACCAGCACCATCCCGGGCCCTGCCTCCGTATCCCTGGCAGGACCAGCTCCTGCACCCCTAACGCGACATCAGGCCACCACGCGCGGTTACGGCCGAAGCTCCCGACGACGGGACAGTCGCGTGCTCTTCCTGTTTGCAGCTTCTGGGCTCCCTTCCGTGCACTGCCCAATCAGCGTCGGTCATTTGTTTTTCTCATGGGGTCATTCTGGACACTAGTCCTGTGTCCGTTATGGACATGACTTACGAACATGTCTCCGGCTTTGGGCGCGACCCTTCACTTTTCGATGGCTCCTGACTACCCAGAAGTCCCTCATTTCCACGTGAACTTACGTCTTCCTGTGGGGTTGGTGCCTTCCAGAATATCTCACATAACCCTCAGACACCAGGAGGACATCCAGCTACTCCCCAATGTCATCTTCCAGTTTTCACAGCTGTCCCTTTCCGCACACGTCTTCAGGCCACGTGAGATCCCTTTGTGTGAAGGGAGGAAGGGCTCAAACACCGTCCGTGCTCTCCCCATGTGGCACCAAACCTTCCAGCAGCATCTATGAGCGCCCTGCCCCCACTCCTCCGGCCTCCTCTGCCAGCTGCTGAGCGTCCGAGCAGACGAGCTTGCAGCTCGGAGGCCTCCACGCTGGCCCCGTGCAGAGCCCGGGTCGGCGGTCAGGCTGGCTTTCATCAACAAGCTTCCCATGAGCGGCGCAGCTCACCGACCCAAACAGCCCTTCTTCTCGGGGCTCTTGGCGATCCTCGACCCCCGGCAATTCCGTACACATTTCGGCAGCAGCATCTCCAGCGGGCACTCCAGCGGGCTCGAGTCCACTCCGCGAGCAGGGCCGCGTCCGCCTGCCTTTGGGCTCCTCCGAGGGTCCTAAGTTGGGCCCGTCTCTCTGCAAGTCAGGCTCGATCTCTTCCTGGGGACCTCACTTCTGAAACACCATTGAAAATGGCCCCTTCTCCCTCCCTAGCACTCCGTCCTGACGTAGACACGCCTACTCCCACTTCGCCCCAAGGTGCGCGAGAGGACAGCCCCCCACACGGAGGCTTCCCTTGGAATGAGTGAGGTTGACGATCTCCCCTGGAAGGGGCTCTGTCTTGAGTCACCGGAGGTTCGAAAACCCGCCTTCTCTGCCTCTGGTGTTTGCTGGTTGACCGATGACCTATCTAGAAGATGACCAGCCGCCCCCGGGCTCCCAGACTCCAAGAGCCACACCTCCGTAAACACCCCCCCCTTGCCAGGGGACCCCAGGCCCCGTGTGGACCCCAGCCCCGCCTTGCTCACGGTCATCCGTGCTCTGCTCCTGCCTTCGTGTGCCGGGTGACCCCCCCGCTGTGGGCTGAAGGTCACAGGTCCCGGCTGACGGACGACAGGCCATGGACCCTCGGCGAACGGGTGAGCCTCAGTGGCCCTCGTTTTTCTTCTACTCGTTCTCAGATACGCTCGTCAGGTAGACGACAGTTTTCTCTTCATGTGTTTCACTTTGCCTTTTGTCCACAAAACAATGACCACACTTACTCTGCGATTGGCCCGTGAGCCGGGCACCCTCGCATGTCTGGCTCTGCTGTGGCCTTGGCCGTCCCGAGGGCACCACCGTGTGCAGGAAGGGGGGCTCCTTTCTTCCCCGCTCCCGGCACCGGTGATGACAGGTCCAGAATCGCCCCAAGTGAACCCACAGCCTGAGGAGTTTGGGGGCGTCAGTCCTTCCGAGTCCTTGGCAGAGGGTTTTCTCGGGTCCTCTCACCCCGAGTTTGAGATGGCCGATGACTCTGGCATCCCGCGGGGACGGAGAACGGGCTTTCTTCTGGCTCCCTGCCATAATGCGGCTATAGCCGCCATTACGGCTAAGTTCTAGGCTTCCCGTTCTGGCTGTGCTCTGAGCTTGGTCATCTCTGCCCCTCCTGGAAAGCTGTGAAAAACAAGCCCCCTGGGGACGCAGTGCCCATGGGCTCTCCTCTGGGTTTCTCTTTGCCTCTGTCACTGGCCTGAGGACCCCTGGCCTCTCCGCTGTCCCCGAGCCCCCACACCCCGCCGTGCGGCGTGCACACCCCCCACAGTGTAGTCCGACCAGGTGCGGGACCTGCGGCCCAGGGCCCCCATCACACACAACACCTGTTTGTAATTCAGATCCTTAAGTCCAACTTGAGTCCCTCTGGACTCACATCAAGATCAAGCCACCCTCTCAGCCTCCTGTCCTGTTCTGGAAACAGGAGCCGCTGACTCGCCACCACGGGCGTGGTGAAGGGCGGGGGGGGTCTCAGGCGCGGGGCTCTGAAGGGAGGCGTAGCCTGGCCGAGGGTTTCTTGGACGAGGAGATGCCATTTCGGGAGCACTGTGTGAGGATCCCACATGCGACCGACGACCCCCCGGCAGACAGAGAAGGCGGCCGGGCTAGAGCCTCCGCAGGTCACCCTGGGCCTTCGGCTCCGACTGGCCGTGGGCCTCGCTCTGTGTGCCTGTTAGCAGACGGGCGGCCGCCGCTCCTCCGGGCCTCGGCTCAGACTGGCGGCCAAGCGTCCGCTGGGGCTCTGGCCCCACCGCGCGGCCCCACTGCGCGGCCTGCGGCCTTGCGGCACGCACGGCAGGTGGCAGCGGGCGAGCGTGGGACCCTGTCTGCAGACCCTCTCCGTGAGCCCCAGCTTGTCCTCTGTGCCGCTGACAACAGTGTCCCAGCCCCCCGTTGCTGATTTCTCCCATTTTTTCTTCCGTGGGAAATCTTTAACTCTCGAGCATTGAACTGTGTAGACCCCAACACCCAGGCTGTGAGGTGCCTCACCTTCCTCCCGCTCAGGCGGCCTCGGGTCTCGCGGCGGACCCTCTGACACCTGCGGAGAGAGGAGCGACAGGCATAAGGATGCAGCTTTTGTCGCACTGCCAGAGCCCTGCCCCAACAGGCTCCGGGACGCGGCCCACCGCCTCGCCACCTGGGTCCGGAGCACTCACTTCAGTGGGAAGCTGCTGACCAGACCCTGCGGCAGGGATGTGGGCTTTCCCTCTGCACGCACATCACAATGGAGATAAGTGGTGTCTGATGAGTGGGAAGGTCTCAGGGGGGCTGAGGGGGCCCACGTGGACCCCCGGCATGACGAAGGGGCGACAAGGACACAGCCCAGGCCACCCCTTGCCTGGCGCCTTCTCCTCACAACTCTGATCGCTGGTGGCAAGTCCTGGTGACCCAGGAGCCCCGAGCGTCTTCACATCACCTCCTGAAAACAGGAAGCATATTCCTTGTCCTGGTGCCACCGGGCTGGGCAAGAGGTGACTTATCACCCCATTCAGTGGGCTGGCCTAATAGGAGGGGGGAGCACGGGTCTCGGCAAGGGGCCAGGGACGGCGCTCATCCTAACGCTCGGGGCTGCATGTGGCAGGGACCAGGCACTGGGGTTCTGCACAATCTCCCCTTGGAGGTGTTGAAAGACCCCCAAGGATAGATGTTTCTGGGACACTTCTAAATCGGAAGTGTGCCTCCCCAAGCCAACACTTGAGAATTACAGTGAAGATACAAACTGATGCTTGGATGAATAAAGACACAGCTTTATAGGAAACAGAAGCCCTTACAGATGAAGACCGACCATCCCTGAAGAGGAAGAAGTGAACGGGAACAGACTGCGGAACACCAAGGTTTGAGGAGCTGTCGGGGCAGAGAGGCCCCTGGGATCCACCTAGAGGCAGTGATGAGGGCTGAGTGGGGGCAGGGCTCTGACAGGTCACTGGGGGCCCCACAGGCTAAGCAGCCAGGTGAGTGGCTGCTGCCATCAAACTTCCCAGTCCACAGGTGACCGGAGGGCATCCACCCAAGGTGGCTGCAGAATGGGCAGCAATCCCGGTAGAGGAGGGGACAGGGATCAGGAAGCCAAGCTGACTGAGGTATTCCTGAAAGTATAAGGATTACACTATTGGTTTAAAATGAAAGCAAAACCAACACAGAGCTGGGCAGTGGGATGGCGAAGGGCTACAGGGTAGAGATTTGTGGGGAGCATGGTGGCGACTGTGTCGGTGCAAACATCAGCAGCCTTCACCTGAGGACACAGTGCCGGTGCAGGATGCACGAGGGATCCAACCTCCTTGGAAGGAACCATGATGCTCAGGGGAGCCGTCAGGGTCAACTCTTCCAGACTCGGGAACTGGACCAGAACTGTGACAACATGCAGCACCAGAGAAGGGATGCTACCCGTGCTCCTAAGTGAGCGGTGTGTGCAAGCCATCAGCCACCCACCCTCAGCCCTCCTGTGGCTGCTGGAGGACAGCCCTCATTCCTGGAGCAGCTAGTGTCTGGGCAGCCCACAGGAACTCTGTACTCCAAAACTTGGGTGGGGTGTGTTTTGGTTGGTCTCTTCATGTCCTTGGGGGCCAGCAAAGGTGTTCCCTTGTCCTGGCTACCTCGGCAGCAGTAGTTCCCTTCGGGAGCGTCTACTAGAACGCTTATTCCCCTATTTGCAGCCTGACATTTAAGGAAATTACTTGTTGACCACACAGATAATCAGAGAAACTTCACAATGGGCAATACAGACTTAAGAGTGTCACAATCTGATAATTCAAACACCTACAATCCCCAAGCAGTGGGAGAATCTGGTGTCCAGATTTGCCACATTGTAATACTCAGAATATCCAATTCTCAACAAAAAAAAATAATAAAACAGACAAAGAAATAGGAAAATATGGCCCATTCAAAGGAGGAAAAGAATTTGACAGAATTTTCCAGAAAAAGCCCAGACATTTAATAGTCAAGAATATTATATAAGCCGTCTTAAACATGCTCAATGATCCAAGGCAAAGAATGAAAGAAAATCGGGAAAATATTGAATAAACAAAAAGTATATCAATAAAGAGATAGGAACTACACAAAGGAACCAAACAGAAATTCTACCACTGATAAGTGTGAAATTAAAAATTCACTAGTGGAGATCACCACATTTGAGCAGAAGAAAGGATCCGTGAGCTTGAAGACAACTGAAATTATCCAGTCTGGGGACCAGGGAGAGAATGGAATGAAGGAACATGAACAGTGCCTGGTTGATGTAAGGTCCCAAAGGAGAAGAGAGGGGGCAGAGGGAAAAATATCTGAAGAAACGCTTGCTACACGCTTCCCAAATGTGATGGAAGGTATGGATCTACACATCCAAGATGCTCAACTAAGTCCAAGCAGGGAAAACTCAGAAGGGTTTGTCCAGAAGAGGTGTAGCACTGCCAGACTCTCAGAAACCCAAGAGAGGACTCTGAAAGCAGAGAGAAAGAAATGGTTTGTCTTGTACAAGGAGCCTCGATAAGATCAATGGCTGTGTTCCCATCAGAAATCAGGGAAGCCAGAGGGCACATTAAAGTCCTGTAAGGAAAATAAAATCTGACAGCCAAGAATTCTAAATATAGCAAAATGATCTTTTGAGGATAAAGGAGAAATTAAAACATTCTTAGATAAACAAAAGCTGAGAGAATTCAGGACCCACAGACCTTCCTTATTCGAAATACTAAAGGCAGCTTTTGGGGCTAAAATGGAGGCTTTACACAGTAGAGGAGATAAAGAACTGGTGAAGACAACCACACAGGTCAGTAAGTGAGCCAGGATGGTCGTGCTGGGAGTTTGTAGCTGCCCTCCTCTCTATGTGACTTAAAAGACACATTCATGGGACAATAATTATAAATCTCTCCTAATAGGCGCACAATGTGTAAAGATGTAATCTGCGACATTAGCAATATGGAGGGAAAGGACTGGAGTATTTGTATGGTATTGAAATTAAGTTGGTATGATTCAACCTGGACTCTTATAAATTTAAGATGTTAATTATAATCCCGAAGATAACCAGTAAGAAGATAACTAAAAAATATAAGAAGGAAAGAAGACAGGTATAAAAATGAAACAGTATGCAAATTCAACTAAATACAAAAAAGGCAGTAGTGAAAGCATTGTGGAATAAAAAAAAAAAAAATGAGGCATACAGAAAACAGATCGCGGGGGAAGAGGGTCCACTCGATGTTTAGTGAACGGAGCTGGGATAACAGAAACCCACATGGAAGAGAGGAAGCTGGATCCCTACCTCACACCAACCACGCCAGTGAACCATAGAGAACACACGTCTCAAAATTCAATGCTGAAAACTTGTAGTAGAAAGTACAGACGACTCTCTTAGATGCTTGGGTTAAAGTTCAATCAAGACCAGAAAGCGTTATCATAAAATATGTCTACGTGTGAGTACATTGAAAGCTATGGCTCCGGCTCATCAGACGTCTGGTTAAACTAAGCATGCAGTCAAGTTGCTCCGTAACACTCCATCTGTAATGCACCCAGCTAATGAGGGGTTTGTATTAAGAATATATACAGAATTCAAACAAATCTACAAGAAGAGCAGAAACGGCTGGACAGAAAACTGGGCCAAGGACAAGAGCAAGCACTTCCCTTGGGGGAAACTTACATGGGAAACGCAGGTTCAGCACCATCAGTCATGGGGGAAAGTCTGGGATGGACTGGAAGCCACCGGCCGGCACCACTGGATTTGTGGCACCAGGTGTTGAGGAGGATATGGACCAACTGGGCTTCATATACACTTCTGTGGGAATGCAGACTACGCACCCTATTTAGAAACCCCCCTGGCCTTATCACGCAGACTTGCTGCTGGTTACAGACCCGAGCAGCGGTGTCCGTCCTGCATGCCCACAGCAGAGGGGACGAGCGAGTGTGGGGCGAGAAGCATCACAGAAGGAAGGCAAGTGGACCCAGCAGCACAGACACAGAACGACCATCTAGACTACTAAGCAGTGAATGAAAAGGTGATTCCCCCAAATTCCAAACATCACAGACACACTGTGTCCCTTCTGTGAAATAGAGTAGCCAATGAATTGCGTGTGTGTATTTTCTAGGAACAGGTACGGTCTTGAAATGCAGAAGGAAGGGGAAAGACTAGAACAAAGACCCTAGCTGCAGATATAGACCAACGTCAGGACCTGCATTTTCTTGGCTGGTTGGTGCTTCCTCTAACACCAAAGATAGAATACAGAGTAAATTTAGAAAGCAGGTCACGCATAGATCAGTGATGAGTCTGTGTCCCAGATGAGATCATTATTCATATGCACCAAGGTCTAAAGCAAGGCATTGGGGTGGGCTAGTGTTTACTGAGCACCAGTCCAGGCTGAACACCGGGCAGCAGTGCTCACTGCCCCTCACCGAGTCCTCACACGTCTCGCTCTGGGAAGTGACAGCCATATGTCCTCACCTCCTGGAGACCCAGGGACTCGGTGGGGTGGGGGTAAGAAACTTACTCTGGGGTGCGGAACCAGTAACGTCTCCATACCAGAAGGGCC
The DNA here is from genome assembly GCF_022355385.1 of Mustela nigripes. Lineage (NCBI taxonomy): Eukaryota > Metazoa > Chordata > Mammalia > Carnivora > Mustelidae > Mustela > Mustela nigripes. Next base: position 449,917 of record NC_081568.1, read on the forward strand.
CAAAGTCCAAGCTCACCTTAGGGGGCCCATTCCTTTGTAAGCACTCTGCTGAGAGCTACAGGCCTGGGGTCACCCACAGAGAGGTGGGCCCGGCGTGAAGCAGGGCACACAGGGTGTCAGGATCGGATGTGAGTTCTGGACCAAGCCTGACATGAGGAGAAGGTCCCAGGCTGGACTGGGGTGTGGACTCAGTGACCATGCATGGCCGTCTGAGGCCGGGATCTGAGTTCCGTTGGTTGGGAGCGAGCTTGCTGAGCTCAAAGCCAAGGGTTCGAGAGCACTGTCCTGACCACTTGGGCCTCCCTGGCTGGGGGGCAACACCCTTGGTGCCTTGGAGCATGAGGGCAACCAGTCTTCAGAATACAATGTGGACCCCAGCTGTGGGGGACCCAAGCCCTGCGGGGGGCTCTCACCCCTACATCTGAGCTGGGTCATCAGCTTCAGCCCTGGGCTCACCTTCAGTGACAGGGCACTCCCAGGGCTGGTGGTGGTGGTGGCGGAGCTCACATCTGAGGACCTGGACAGCGACAGGAGCACCTTCCGCCTGGGTCTGCTAGGGCGGGACAGGAAGGAGAAACCCGTCACCAAGGAGGCCTTCCCCCTGGGGTGAGTGTGCGGGGTGAGCAGGACATCCCCCTGCTAGGGTCCCCTCTTGTCTGTGGTCTCAAGAACAGGAAGAGCCTGGGAGGCTATTGGAGGGCCTGAGGGAGTCAGGCCGGAGGCTCCCGTGGGGAGGGCCCTACGCTTCCACCGCCAGCAGAAAAGGAAAACCGAGTCCCTGTGTGAAATCCTTTAACACCAGACAGAAGGAGCTTTGTCCGTGGGACAGGTCCTCCTGGCTCGTGTTCATTCTGACTGGCCAGTTTCCACACAGTCCGAGAACTGAGCATCCCCGACAGAGAAACAAGCCCACAGGTCCATCAGACCATCAGGAGGAGACTCTGCACGACCTTCTACCAACATGTGGCCACGATGGGCGCCCCCGAGGCCCTGGGTGAGCGTGTTCTCCACCGGCCTGGCCTCTAGCCCCGAGACCACACCGGCTATGGCCGATGAGGCCCAAGGAGCAGGGGCGGGGGTGGGGGGGGTCTCCAATGCCGACTGGTCTCCTGGATCCAAACAGTTAAGTCACCACAGAAACATTTGGCACAACAAGAAAGCACTAATAGTGTTCTACTTGCCCCCAGAGCCAGGGCTGCCGGGTCGGGACACAGGAAGCCAGCTGGGTACAGGACGACACCGGGCACCCTGACCATCCAGGGGGTCTCAGGGGCCCCAGGGGAACCTGGACCAGTTCCCACGGGCACCATGTGTGGGTCTGTCTTCTGAGCAAGAGAGCAGCCTCCCTCATGTCCCCTCCAGTATCCTGTCCTCATCTCTGCCCGCGTCCCCAGCATGGCCCGCTGACTCCATCAGCACCATGTCCCTTGTGGTCCCAGCAAGCCCCCCCCCCCACAGGAGGCTGGGCCAGGGCCGTGGCAGCAGGGGTGTGGGAGAGCAGAGGGCGGTGCAGGGGGAGGGGCATGTGCCTCCCTGGAGGCCGCCTCTCCCACACCCTGCTCAGCAGTTGGGGGCCGGGCCAGGGTGGAGGGGGCCCAGAGCGAGGCCTGTGTGTCTCTGTGTTTGGTGAGTGAGAGTCAAGAAAATGCCTTGTCCTTTTTAATTTTATTTTAAATTGCATTCGATGGCGCTGGAGGAAGGATGCGAGATCTCCAGACCAGCCAGGACGGTGTTTCCCAGCGCTGTCCCCTCAAGGACAAAGGGAGCCTGTGCTCGTGGTGGGCTCGGGTGAGTGGTGTAGAGACCCAGCCCTCACTAACGGTTGCAGCCCGACCCTCTCCTCTTGCTCAGTATTGCAGGGGAAGGCGACCTGTCCTGCTGCGGTCGGTCATGGGGACAGAAGTCCCCTGATCTCACCCTTTAAAACGTGTGCTGGAAACCAGGCGACGATCGGTCCGGGGCCACTTTCTGCGCCTGCAGCACAGAGGGTCGAAAGGCCATGTGCTCCCGGGGGCCTGTGCGCGCAGCTGCGGGTGCTGACTTCGCAGCCCCACAAAGACCAAAGGGCCAAAGGACAAGCTGAACGCGGCCCGGCCTGTGGCAACACGGCAAGGGCCTGCGCTCTCCGCCCGCTGCCCCCCGCCCTTCTAGGTGCAGAAGAACAGCGGACCCCCCTGGGGCTTGCCACCAGCTCCCGTCGCAGGGGGCGAGGCCAAGGAGCGCCGCCGAACTCTCCATGTGAAGCCAGTGCGATGGGCAGCCTGAGAGGCTGTCCACACCCGTGACCTCGGGGACACAGTGTTGTCCCCCAGTCCATGACCACGGCACCATGAGGCCTTCCACTGTGGTCTTCCGCGGCGGGTCGGATGGGCATGCGGCTGTTTTTCAGTCGGGAGAAACCATCCGGGACGCTCGCACTCTTACCCAGGGGCAGGGGACGTCGGCTTGCTGCCTGAGTCCTGTGAGGGTGCAAATGATAGTCTGCGACATGAGAACAGAGGAGTGCCTGACACAGAGCTCACTCTCAAAACCCACGTCATCAGAAGCTCATTTGGGGTCCAGGGAAGCGGTCAGCACAGAGGCGCGCCTCCCTCCCCGCCCTGGGCCCCAGCCTCACTCTGAGCCCTCCTGCTTCTCGCCCGGCGCCCCGGCACCCGGGCGCCCTGAGTGCGCCCACGTTGGCGATGGGGTTCATACGGAGGGTACGTGTTAAGTGAGGTCACCAGGCGGCCCTGACCTTGGTGATGGGTCTGCGTGTGAGGCGACAGCGGCAGGGACGGAGGTGCACAGAGAAACGGCTCTTCGAGGACGCCGGTGGGGCGCGGAGGACGGAGGCATCAGGAGGACCCAACCTTGACGGCCCCTGGGTCTCAGGCTTCCAGCCTCCAGACTGGGGGATCTGGGGTCTGTCACTGAAGGCACCGTCTGTGTCCGCGGCGACGGGCACGGCTCTGTTGGTCAGCACGACGGGCTCGGACAGCCTTGTGCGGCCGTCCCTGTGGCGGGGACAGGGCCCTCGTGCTGGGGCTGCCTCCTGCTTTCCTGCAATGATGCTGAGCACCGCTTCACCTGGGCTTGTTCAACTCTGAGCCAGGCTTTCGATGAAGTCCAACACACCATGTTTCCTTTTCCTTCTTTTTAAATTGTAAAACAATTTTAAATATTATTTCATATATTTTCACTCTAAGAATCAGGTGAATATACTTAACCCTTTGCAAAATCGAGAAAACTAAAACGTACCCAGAGTTCCATCATCCGAATGCGTTTCTCGGCATTTCCTGTCAATCTTGATTTCCCCATTCATAGGATTTGTTTTGCTTTATACAATCGTAAATTTGCCATAAATGTAATTTCATACTGCTTTTCCCCATTATTATATCATAAGCATTTAAACAGTATTATTAAAGAGGCGCCTGGGGGGCTCCGTCGGTGGAGCCTCTGCCTTCGGCTCAGGTCATGATCTCAGGGTCCTGGGTGGGGCTCCTGCCCAGCGGCAAGTCGGCTTGGCCCTCTCCCCCCCGCCCCTGCGAGCTCTCTCCCACTCCCTCTCAAGTCAGCAATAAAATCTTTTGAAGAACTTACATAGTTTCCACAGCCAGACTCTCCAGCGGCTGCATCATCTTTCCAAGTCAGACATTCAGCCTATGCTGCTTAATGACTCACTTGATTTTGTGTTTTTTGATTGTTACAGAGTTTTTGTTATTATAAACAATGTGATAGTGAACACCTCTGCATAAAGCTTTGCCCACATTTTTTAAATTAACATATAAGGTGTCATTTGTAGCAGGGGTACAGGTCTGTGATTCAGCAGTCTTACACATTTCACAGCACTTGATATAGCACATACCCTCCTCAATGTCCATCACCCAGCCACCCCATCCCTACCCCCAGCTCCCAGCAACTCTCCGTTTGTTTCCTGAGATTAAGAGTCTCATGGTTTGTCTCTCTCTCTCTGGTTTCATCTTCTTTCATTTTCCCTCCCTTCCCCTATGATCCTCTGTCTTCTCAAATTCCTCGTATCAGTGACACTTGTCTTTCTCTGATTGACTCATTTCACTCAGCATGATACCCTCTAGTTCCATCCACGTCATCACAAATGGCAAGATTTCATTCCTTCTGATGGCTGCATAGTATTCCATTGTGTATATACACAACATCTTTATCCATTCATCTGTGGATGGACATCTAGGTTCTTTCCATAGTTTGGCTATTGTGGACGTTGCTGCTATAAACATTCGGGTGCACGTGCCCCTTCGGATCACTACGTTTGTATCTTTAGGGTAAATACCCAGTAGTGTGATTGCTGGGTCTTAGGGCAGTTCTATTTTCAGCTTTTTGAGGAAGCTTGATGCTGTTTTCCAGAGTGGCTGCACCAGCTTGCATTCCCACCGACAGTGTAGGAGGGTTCCCCTTTCTCCGCATCCTCGCCAGCATCTGTTGTTTCCTGACTTGTTGATTTTAGCCATTCTGACTGGTGTGAGGTGATATCTCATTGTGGTTTGGATTTATATTTCCCTGAAAACGAGTGACGTGGAGCACTTTTTCATGTATGTGTCTGTTGGCCATCTGGAGGTCTTCTCTGTAGAAATGTCTATTCATGTCCTCTCCCATTTCTTGATTTGTTCTTTGGGTGTTGAGTTTGAGAAGTTCTTTATAGATTTTGGATATGAGCCCTTCATCTGATATGTCATTTGCAAATATCTTCTCCCATATTCTTCTTCTTTTGAGAACTTGTCTTTTGAGAACTTCTTTTGAGAAGAAGAATATCTTCTTCCTCATTCTGTCGGTTGTCTTTTGGTTTTGACTGTTTCCTTTGCTGTGCAAAACCTTTTGATTTTGATGAAGTCCCAATACTTTATTTTTGCCCTTGCTTCCCTTGCCTTTGGCAATGTTTCTAGGAAGAAGTTGCTGTGGCTGAGGTCAAAGAGGTTGCTACCTGTGTTCTCTTCAAGGATTTTGATGGATCCCTTTCTCCCATTGAGGTTTTTCATCCATTTTGAGGTTATTTTTGTGTGTGGTATAAGGAAATGGACCAGTTTCATTCTTCTTTGCATGTGGTCTTCCAATTTTCCCAACATCATTTGTAGAAGAGACTGTCTTTTTCCCATTGGACATTCTTTCCTGCTTTGTCAAAGATTAGTTGACCATAGAGTTGAGGGTCCATTTCTGGGCTAATTCTGTTCCATTGATCTACGTGCCTGTTTTTGTGCCAGTACCATACTGTCTTGACGATGACAGCTTTGTAATAGAGCTTGAAGTCTGGAATTGTGATGCCACCAATTTTGCTTTACTTTTTCAACATTTTTCTGGCTATTCAGGTCTTTTCTGGTTCCATATAAATTTTAGGATTATTTTTTCCATTTCTGTGACAAAAGTTGATTGTACTTTGATAGGGATTGCATTAAATGTGTAGATCTCTCTAGGTAGCATAGACATTTCCCCAATATATGTTCTTCCAATCCATAAGCATGGAATGTTTTTTCCATTTCTTTGTGTCTTCCTCAATTTCTTTCATAAGAACATTATAGTTTTCTGAGTACAGATTTTTTTCCTTGTTGGTTAAGTTTATTCCTAGTTATCTTATGGTTTGGGGTATAATTGTAAATGGGATAGACTCCTTAATTTCTCTTTCTTTTGTCTTGTTGTTGGTGTATAGAAATGCAACTGATTTCTGTGCATGGATTTTATATCCTGACACTTTACTGAATTCCTGTATGAGTTCTAACAGATTTGGAGTGGAGTCTTTTGGGTTTTCCACAGAAAGCATCATATCATCTGCAAAGAGTGAGAGTTTGACTTATTCTTTGCCAATTTGGATGCCTATTATTTCTTTTTGTTGTCTGATTGCTGAGGCTAGGACTTCTAGTACTATGTTGAATAACAGTGGTGATAATGGACATCCCTGCTGTGTTCCTGACCTTAGTGGAAAAGCTCTCAGTTTTCCCCCATTGAGAATGATATTCACGGTGGGTTTTTCATAGATGGCTTTGATGATATTGAGGTATGTGCCCTCCATCCCTACAGTGTGAAGACTTTTGATCAAGAAAGGATGTTGTACTTTGTCAGGTGCTTTTCAGCATCTATTGAGAGTGTCATGTGGTTCTCATTCTTTCTTTTATTAATGTGTTGTATCTCATTGATTTGTGGATGTTGAACCAACCTTTAGCCCTGTAATAAATCCCACTTGGTCGTGGTGAATAATCCTTTTAATGTACTGTTGGATACTATTGGCTGGTGTTTTGGTGAGAATGTTTGCATCCATGTTCATCAGGGATATTGGTCTTGGGATCAAGGTAATGCTGGTAATGCTGGCCTCATAAAATGAGTTTGGAGGTTTTCCTTCCATTTCTATTTTTTGGAACAATTTCAGAAGAATAAGTATTAATTATTTAAATGTTTGGTAGAATTCCCCTGGGAAGTCATCTGGCCTGGATTCTTGTTTTTTGGGAGATTTTTCATTACTGATTCAATTTCCTTGCTGGTTCTGTTCAGGTTTTCTATTGCTTCCTGGTTCATTTTTGGTAGTGTATATGTTTCTAGGAATGTATCCATTTCTTCTAAATTGTCTAATTTGTTGGCATATAGTTTCTTATATGTTCTCAAAATTGTAATTCTTTGATGTTGGTTGTGATCTCTCCTCTTTCATTCATGATTTTATTAATTTAGGTCCTTTCTCTTTTCTTTTGGATAAGCCTGGCCAGGGATTTATCAACCTTATTAATTCTTTCAAAGAACCAGCTCCTAGTTTCGTTGATTTGTTCTACTGTTTTTATGGTTTCTATTTCATGGATTTATGCTCTGATCTTTATGATTTCTCTTCTCTTACTGGGTTTAAGCTTTCTTTGGTGTTCTTTCTCCAGGTCCTTTAGGTGTAGGGTTAGGTTGTGTACTTGAGACCTTTCTTGTTTCTTGAGAAAGGCTTGTATCACTGTATACTTTCCTCTCATGACCACCTTTACTGTGTCCCAAACATTTTGAACCATTGTTTTCATTATCATTTGTTTCCATGAATTTTTTCAATTCTTCTTTAATTTCCTGGTTGACCCATTCATTCCTTAGTAGGATGCTCTTTAGCTTCCACGTATTTGGGTTCTTTCCAATTTTCTTCTTGTGCTTGAGTTCAAGTTTCAAAGCATTGTGGTCCAAAAATATTCAGTGAATGATCCAGTCTTTTGGTACCAGTTGAGACCTGATTTGTGACCCAAGATGTGACCTGTTCTGGAGAATGTTCCATATGTGCTAGAGAAGAAGGTGTGTTCTGTTGCTTTGGGATGGAATGTTCTGAATATATCTGTGATGTCCATCTGGTCTGCTTTGTCCATATTTATAATTTACTCCTTCAGGTAATAATATTAAACAACTGAGTGGTTCCTAAGTTATCTTCATTTAATCCTTACAAAATCCTTATAGGGAGATAATTTTGTTGTCTCCTTTAGAGGGGGAGACCAGCACAGACAAATTAGGTTTCCTGCTTAAGGTTACGGGCAGAGCCAGGTTGAATCCAGGAAGCCTGCATTCTCAGGAGCACAATTCCTGGGTCAAAAGCTCATTAATAGATTTAACCAAAGGAAGACTTTTAAAAATAAACCTATCATCATGTACATCATGGCAACTGCACATCAAATTTGCTAAGAGAGTAGATCTTAAGCATTCTCACACATACCTACAGGAAAGGTAACTATGTAAGACGATGATGTGGATGATGTGTTAATTTGACATTTCACAATAATTACATATACCATATTTTTCTTTAGTAGATAGTGCTTTTTGTATCATATCAAAGAAAACTTTGCCTAACACAAAATCACAATTTATCATTTCTTCTAGAAGTTTTAAAGTTTTACCTCCTAAATTCAGGTGTATGATCAATTTTGAGTTACTTATATAGTTGAAGTATGGTATTAAGTTATTTTTATTTCAAGATGGCTATCCAGTTGTTTTAATACCATCTGTTGAAAGTATCATTTCTCTCTAATGAATTGTCTTGGCACCTTTGTTTAAAATCAATTAACCATAAACATAAAGGCCTATTCCTAGAATTTTTATTCTATTCCACTGACTTGTCTATCCTTATGCTAGTACTACACTGTCCTGATTTCTGTAGGTTTTTAGTAAATTTTGAAGTCAGTGTTGTACAATTCTTGCAATTTGTTCTCTTTTGAAAATTGTTCTGCTACTCCAGGTCCTCTCAATTTCCACACACATTTCATGATCAACATGTTGGATTCCTTTTTAAAAAATAGACCCTCTTGGGATTTTTTACTCCAGTTTTGTTAAATTTATTATTTCTAATGTCACTGTTAATGGAATACTTAATATTGCCTTCAATTTAATTTTTGCCAAATATAGAAATATCATTGAACTTGCTATTTTTTTAATAAGACAAAGTCAAAAGAGATATTTTGGAGCAGGAGAGAGAGAACGAGAGAGAGGAGGGCAAAGGGAGAGGGAGAGAGAGAGAATCTTAATCAGGCTGCACGCCCAGTGAGGAGCCTGATTCAGGGCTCAGTCTGACAATCCTGAGATCATGATCTGAGCCGAAACTGAGGGCAGACGCTTAACACACTGACCCACCCAGGCACCCCAAAAGGTATTTATTTTTTAACAACTGTTTCCATTCCAGAAAATGGTAAATTACATACAACATTTCTAGGTCAACTAGCACAACTGAAAAATTTCGACTTTGACCACAGCTGAAATGATTTGCTGTAGAGATGGCTGGAGGCACACGGAGTTTCCTGGAGCCAGGTGGGGACAGTAGCGGAATTCAGATGTGTTCTGAGTAACACTGAAGATAAATGTCCTGGAGCTTACTGGAGAGCTCTTCAGCTGCTTCTTACAAAGCTATTTTATTACCAGTAGTTTCTTGCTTTGTTTTGTTTTAGAACCACGTTGTCTGTGATTAACACAGTTTAACTTTCTATTCTTTATTCCTTTTTTTCATTTTATTTCACTGGTTGGAACTTTAGTACAATGTTAGATAAAAGTAGTGAGTGTGGACATCCTTGCCTTGTCCCCAGTCATAAGAGGGAGAGTATTCAGTCTTTCACCAGGAAGTGCAATGTATTTCATAGCTGTTCATTGTCAGAATGTAAATCTTTTCACTTCATTCCTAATTTGCTGAGAATATTTTTTTTATCATGAATGAGAGGTTTTTTGTTTTTGTTTTTGTTTTTTAGATTTTTGTTTATTTGACAGAGAAGACACAAAGAGAGGGAACATAAGCAGGGAGACTAGGAGAGGGAGAATCAGACTTCCCACCAAGCAGGGAGCCTGATGCGGGGCCGATCCTAAGACCCTGGGATCATACCCTGAGCCAAAGGCAGACGCCTAACGACTGAGCCACCCAGGTGCTCCTGAACGAGAGTTTCTTTCTGGCAACTCCTTTTTCTGAATTGACATCATTATATTATTATTGACCTTCACTGTTAATATTTTGTATAAGATCTACTGGTCTTCACATAGCCATGGTACTTGACCGTGTTGCTAGATCTGGCCTGCTAATATTTACTCAATGGTTTCTATCTATATTTTCTTCAAGGATCTTGCTTCATTGTATTCTTTTGTGATGACATTGTCTGGTTTTGGTATCGGGTTGAAACTGGCCTCACAGAACGGGTTTACCTTCCTCTGTTTTTGAAAGAGCTTGTGTACAACTGTTATTTTTTAATTAGAATAAAAATTTAGAATTCAACAGTGTAGCTACCAGGGCTGGGGATTCTCTATTTTTATTTGTTTAGGTTTGCTAATCTGTACAAACTGACTGGAAAGGGAACTACCTTTCTTAAGTGAGAATGCATTTTTCAACTTTGGAAGATTTAGAATTAAGTGTACAAATGTTTAAGAGACCCAAGTCCATGCTGTCACTACTGTTGCATTAGAAAGCCCTATATGCATATTTGGTAGTTACCTTCTTGGATGCCAAAGAGAATGCGTCCTCCTGGGTGTGAGGGGGTAGGGTCTGAGCTATTGAGGTCTCAAAGCTCTGCCCCCAGTTAGGAGGTGAGCCCAGCCTTATCCAATCTTTGGCATCAAAGTGGGAAAGATGGTCTGTCTCAGATAATCCACAAAGGAGTTAAATGTGATGAGGGATAGTATCCAGCAGGATGGCCGTGAATGGTCAGGGCTGACTTGGATACCTGAGACTGGGGATAAGATGTCCCTGAGACTGCTCTACCACGCATTCTGGAGGGGAGCTCGGGAGCCAGACTTGGGAGAAGAGGGCTTGAATGCATTCATCTGGACATGCACGACAACTAGGTGGGCCACGCTGTCAGTACCTGCCTGGTCATCGTGACTTTGTTCTTGAACACTGTCCTTCCTGCCACTCAGAAGAAGCTGTGTGGCACCCAGAAGGGACGGTAGGGTGGGGTGCCGATGGAACGGAGCGCAGTGCCACCACGGTCTCCAGGTATGGCAGGAGGCTGGATGGGAGTGAGCGGCGGGGAGGGGTCGTGCCCCATTGTGTTAACCATGGTTTAAGCTGTGACGTGGCCAGTCACACCCAGTCCCCACTGAAGACCAGCCTCCGGCATTTCCCACATGGAACTCTGAGTCCCAGCTACTAACAAACAGAGCGGGTTGTGTATGTTGACCTGGGAAAGGAGCAGGGGAGCCCTCGCTGTGGGAGTGAGTGGATTGCCGGGATCCTGGGGGACAGGCCACAAGTCCACCGGGAGCTGGCTACAGTGCTGGTTGCAGATGTCCACACACATCCCAGGCACACGTGATGCTTCTGTTCCAGTCACGCCCACGTTTCGATCATGTTTCCCTCAAACACGTGCCCCACAATTTAGAACTTCTGTGTCTTCACCTTCCTTCCCTCATACTCCCCGTCCCACCTCTGCCCCTGTCGGAGCTGCATCCCTAAGAACGCTGGAACTACTTTCAACCAGCCAACCCTGCCCTCCCCCCAGCTCTTGTGGGGAGGCTTAGACCCTCCGTTGGCTCTCCCTCCTGTATTTGAGGCTCATGCATGGCCGCCCCTCACCTACCGTTGGCCCCAAGTTCTCTGGGAACACGGTACTGGACAGCTGATGGGAGAGCGTATCCGACAGCAGGAGCTCCTTGGACGTAACTCTGGTGGGATGGGGCAGGAGGAAGTGGAGACACACGTCAGCAAGAAAGGGAAGGTGGACAGCTGCTGACAGCCGCAGGCCACGGCATGCTGCGGGCCCCTTACTGTGGTTTCCCCTTCTTCCACAGCCCGCAGGCCTGCTGCGCGCTGGGAGACCCCCCGCCCCCTGAGAGGAGGGGCTGCACCAGCAGCAGGGACTCTGAACGACGACGGGCAGGTGGTGCTGTGCGCCCTGGGTCTCCGCCACCATGCCAGGGGGATGCGGAACTACATAGCAGGGTCCGCTGAGGGGCCCCCGAGACACAAGGAAGAATGATTTGGAGACATCCAGCCCGGCACCATGACTTGCAGGCTGAAGGGGACACAAATTCTGTCAGTGTCCCTACGGAGCCTACAAGTGCGTTCGTCTCCAGCACCTCCCGGCATGAATGCAACCGCGGCCACACATTGACTGCTGTCCTGTAAGACTCGGGGCCCCAATGTCCCTGTCCTGGGCCTATGATGTGGAGCAGGCGTCTGGAGCCCCTGCTCAGGCTCGCTGGCTGGGCGGCTACAGGACGGGCCCTGGCGAGGGCTGGTGGGATGGAGGTCCCACACAGTTCTGGAAGCTTAGCTTCAGATGTGTGGCCCCTCCCCTCTCTATTTCTCCGTCTGGTCATTTCTGTGGGGCCGCCTGTGGAATGTGCTCTGGTAGGCACGTGGCCCAGAAGGGATTGTGCAAATGAGACAGGCCAATGGCGACCCCCAGAGCCCGGCCCTGAGCTTCCTCTAAAATGCGCCTGCGATTAACATCGGTTATGGAGTTGTGACTCCATAAGCACCCACAGCTGCTTACACACAGCTCTGAGCATCAAGAGGTGTAGACAGCCGGGTCTGCAGGCGCGGGCTCTGGTCTGCGCAGTGGGCGTGACCCGAAGGCTGCGGGCACACCCAGGCCCCCACCGGCCCCGCCCAGCACGAAGTCCCAGTTACCCTAGAAATGCTTCCTGCTGCAAAGAACGGCTGCCCAGGTGTTAGCGCCTGGTCTGTAAGGCCACCTGTGCTCCCTGACACGTTAGTGCTCCCCTCCCCCAAGTCGCCCAGCTTTCGGGGCAGAGAGGCCAAACTGTGTCTAAACAAGAAGATCCCAGTGATGAGAAGCAGGGTACACCTTCCAGGTGGGACAGTGAATTCGGGGTGCTTTCTTTTAACACGACAAACCTCACAATACACGGAATTTTAAAGCAGGCCCCTAAGGAGGTACACAACAGGGTTATAATTTTTTAAAAGAAAAAGTTATGTGTGTGATGCACATGGAGACACTCTATGTGGGAGACTTGAAAGACCCCAGTCAAAACGCCAGCAGCGGACACTGGTGGACAGAGGAAGGAACGACTTCTGCCTGCACACTGGGCATATTGATAAGTGCCAAATTTTCTAAAATAAATACTCAATAATGTGGCAATCTGAAAAATTTTTAAGGTGGAAATTTATGATCCTGGTGCACCAATTTTCAATTATTCTTGCTGGAAAGGGACAAGATAGGAAATGTGGAGACAGAAGGATAAAATTGCCATCCGTAAGCCAAGGAGAGAGCCTGACAGGCCCCTGACCCTGCCCACCCTGTGGTTTCAGGCTCCGGCCCCCAGAACAGTGAGACCACAGTCTGGTGGTTTATGCCCCTGACTTTGTGGCCCTTTGGGGCGACAGCCCTGTGAACTAAGACACTCACTGGAATGGGAGCCCAGTTCCTGTGTCTCGGTGACTTTTCACAACAGCACAGTCCTGTGTGCAGACAGTGCGTGTTGTACAGTGAGTAGCAGCCTCGACTGTGACCTTCACCGTGGGCCACTTTCTGCCTCTGTGATTTCATGTGTGCATGTGTGCATGCGTGCGGCACTCTGGGGCTCTCAGAGCAACGTGAAACCAGGTATTAGGAGCCGTCCTAAGGAGGCTCGGACTCAACTCCCCACGTGTTCTCTGACCGACACAATCAGTGAGCTCTGACTTCCTCCTGTCCAGAAGTTAACGGTGTGGACAGACTAGAGAACAAGGCGGTGAACCCGGGTTAGGGTTGAGTGTGACGACGTTACACATTATTTAAAAATATCCCATCAGAGATGAATTACCTTCCAAAGTCATTTGAGTTACGAAGAGCAGGAAGCCCACATTCACACACATCAAACGACTCTGGCGAGTGTACCACGCGCCTCTGTGCAGATGGGCTCTGGCCCCGGTCTGCGCACTGCATGAATGAAAATGAACAAAGAGGGGAAGCAGGTGATACTCACGGTCCTTCAGAAAATCCAGTCCGTTTTTAGTCAGTGTGGAGTGACCCTGTCTCAGAGACTCAGGCCGGGGTCCCCCAGAGGGACAGCACCCCTCGTCCCACATGCAGCCCGTGAGCACAGGCAGCCTCGGTCCTCTTTGGTGGGAGCCTGGGGGCGGGACCGCTGGGCAAATGGTAGAGCAGAGTCCTAGCTCGAAGAAACTGCCCAGCGGCTTTCTGAAGAGGCATCACTTTCCGGTTCCCCGTGACTTCCAACTGCTGCCCCTCGGGCTTTGGCTTCTCAGCGTCCCCCCGGCACTCAGCACCGTTAGCCTTTCCCACCGGGTCCTGCTAACGGGCAGGGCTGTGGCATGGATTCGCATTTTCTGAATGGTAAATGACATGGCACTCCTTTTCGGGTGACTATCTGCCACCCATATATCCTGTTTGGTGGAGACCATTAAAATCTTTCCCCCATTTTAAAAGTGGAGCTGTTTTAAGGAAGACATCCAGATGGCCAACAGACACATGAGAAAGTGCTCCACATCACTCGGCATCAGGGAAATACAAATCAAAACCACAATGAGATATCACCTCACACCAGTCAGAATGGCTAAAATTAACAAGTCAGGAAATGACAGATGCTGGCGAGGATGCGGACAAAGGGGAACCCTCCTACGCTGTTGGTGGGAATGCAAGCTGGTGCAGCCACTCTGGAAAACAGCATGGAGGTTCCTCAAAAAGCTGAAAATAGGGGTGCCTGGTGGTTAAGTGTCAGCCTTCAGCACAGGTCATGATCCCAGGGTCCCAGGATGGAGCCCCTCAATGGGCTCCCTGCTCAGCAGAAAGTCTGCTTCTCCCTCTCCCACTCCCCCTGCTTGTGTCCCCTCTCTTGGTGTGTCTCTCTCTGTCAAATAAATAAATAATTTTTTTAAAAGTTGAAAATAGGGCGCCTTGGTGGCTCAGTGGGTTAAAACCTCTGCCTTCGGTTCAGGTCATGATCTCAGGGTCCTGGGCTCTCTGCTCAGCAGGGAGCCTGCTTCCACCTCTCTCTCTGCCTGCCTCTCTGTCTACTTGTGATCTCTGTCTGTCAAATAAATAAATTAAATCTTTTTTTAAAAGTTGAAAATAGAGCTATCTTATGACCCAGCAATTGTACTACTGAGTACTTACCCCAAAAATACAAATGTAGTGATCCCAAGGGACACATGCACCTCAATGTTTCTAGCAGCAATGTCCACAATAGCCAAACTATGGAAAGAGCCAAGATGTCCACCAACAGAAGAATGGATAAAGAAGATGTGATATATATACATATATATATGGCTGCATAGCATTCCACTTATATATAGTGGAATACTATGCAGCCATCAAAAGAAATGAAATCTTGCCATTTGCAACAACATGGATAGAACTAGAGGGTATCATGCTTAGCGAAATAAGTCAATTATCATATGATCTCCCTGATATGAGGAATTTGAGAGGCAGGGCAGGAGATTTGGGGGAACTAGGGAGGGAAAAAATGAAACAAGATGGGGTGTGGAGGAGACAAACCATAAGAGACTCTTAATCTCAGGAAACAAACTGAGGGTTGCTGAGGGGGTTAGGGACAATGTGGCAGGGTGATGGACTTGGGGGAAGTTATGTGCTATGGTAAGTGCTGTGAATTGTGTAAGCCTGACAATTCACAGACCTGTACTCGTGGGGCAAATAATGCATTAGATGTTAATATTAAAAATGGGGCTGTTTTCCTTACTAAGTTTTGAGAGTTCTTTATATATATTCTAGATGCAAGTACATGGCTGGCAAATATTTATTCCAGCCTGTGACTTACATTTTCTGTTTTTGTAATGGTGACTTTCAAAGAGCAAATGCTTTATTTTTTATGAAGTCCAATTTTTCATTTTTTGGCTGAGTAGTGTTTTGGTATCCTATTAAAGAAAACTTTGCCTAACTCAAGCTCACAAAGAGCTTACTCTGTTTTCTTCCTAAAGTGTTAAAGTTTACCTCTTAAATTCAGGTCTATGACTGATTTTGAGTTGTGTGTGTGTGTCTCTGTGTGTGTGTGTGGTATGAAATAGGGTATTGTACTCTTTTTTTGTATCTGGTTATCCAGTTGTTCTAGCACCGTTTATCAAAAATACTCTCATCCCCCCACACACTGAATTGCTCCTCCCTCTGTTCAACATCTGCTGCTCAGGTTTTACTTTGGGAGTTTCGACTCTGTTCCACTGGCTCATACATCTATCCTCATGCCAGTCCCACACTGTCCTGATTCCTGTAGCTTGGTCATAGATTTTTTTAAATGAAATGTTCTGGGTTTTTTTTTTTAATATTTTATTTATTTATTTGAAAGAGATCACAAGTAGGCAGAGAGGCAGGCAGAGGGGGAGGGGGGAAGCAGGCTCCCTGCTGAGCAGAGAGCCCAAAGTGGGGCTTGATCCCAGGACCCTGGTACCATGACCTGAGCCGAAGGCAGAGGCTGAAACCACTGAGCCACACAGACGCCCCGGTCATAAATTTTTAGGGCAAGTTGTGTGAGTCCTCCGATTTACTGCTTCTTTTTCCAAATTATTTTGGCCACTCTAAGTCCTCTGAATTTTGATATATATTTTAGGATTGGCTTGATATTTCCTTTAAAAAGTTTGCTAGAAATTCAGTAGGGATCACAGTAAATCTGTAGGTCAGTTTAGGGGAATTTGCTCTCAAGATAATGTTCTGTTCTCCATTCCATGAGTATTCTAAATCTTTCTGTTTATGTAGATTGTGTTCAATCTCCCTCAATAGTTTTTAGCTCTAAGTATACAAATTTGGCTCTTATTTTATTACCTTATTTTTATTATTTTCAATGTTATTTCAAATGGAATGTTTTCTTATTATCATTTTCAGATTCTTCATTGCTAGTTTACAGAAATATAATTGAGATTTTTGTATCTATTTTGTATCCTACCACCTTATGGAGCTATCTTATTTTTTTTTTCATCATCTTATTTCTACCAGACTTTTTTTTACAGATTTGTTAGAAGCATGTTCCATGCAAATAAATATGGTTTCATTTTGAAATCTATGTCTTTAGTTTATATTTGTTGCTGTGTTGTATTGTCTGGAACTTCAGTAAAACATCAAATAGAAGTTTGAAGTGGAAATTCTTGCTTTCGTCCCAATCTTAAGGGGAAAGTATTCAGAATGAATGAAGTATGAATTAGATACAAGAGTCATTAGGCACTCTTTACCAGATTACAGGCATTTCCTATGCCCACGGGTGTGGAATTGTTTTTGTCATACATAGATGTGCTATCACGTCAAATAGATTTTTCTGGTTGACCAATATGCTCACATGTTTAATGTTCTTTGTATTATTAATATACTTATTACATTCATTTATTTTCAGATGTTAAACCAACCTTGCATTCTTGGAATAAACTTCAATTAGTAATGGTATATAATGCTGTTTCTCTGTAACCACATTTGGTTTGGTAATATTTTGTTAAAGATATTTGCCTCTATATTCACGAATGCTTCCAGCTCATCCTATTCCTCCTCTCTGGGATGACACTGTCTGGCATTGGTGTCACGCACTGACACCACAGAGAATGGAGAAGTGCTGCTTTCTTCTCTGGCCCTGGTCCTGAAGGTCTGTGCATGACTGCTGTTATTTTATTCTTAAAATATCAGGTAGAATTTATCAATTTATTAGGACCTGGGATCTTCGTGAGAAACTTAAATTAACAGTTGTCTTTGTTATATGTCTATTCAAATTTTCTATTTCTTTTTGAATGTCAACTAAGTAGAATGATAACTCCCTTTCTTAAGAAAGCATGTTTCAAAAAAAGAAAGAAAGGAAGGAAGAAAGAAAACATGTTTCAACCTTGGGATGTTTTAAGTATAGAAAAATTTAAGAGACCCAAGCCTATTATGTTACCATTTGTGTAGTAAAAAGTAATCGTGCATATTTAATATTCTATGTTCTTGAATGCTGACAAGAAATTGTCCTGCTAGGAGTGGGACAAAACAAGATCTCGGCTCCGAGTCTTAAATGGCTATGTGCATCTAGGAGGTGAGGTTGGCCTGATTCTATCTTGTTGGATGCCAAATAGAAATAAGGAAGCTGTGTCTGGGAGAATCTTTTGTGGGATTTAACATAATGATCAATGGCAAGTGGCTGTCACCATGGCAGCCACATGGTCAGAGCTGGAAGCCAGTGTCACACAGGACAGTCCCAGGCAAATTGGGACAGATGGTCACCCTGGTTTTAACGGCAGCAAAGAAAAGTCTGTAGCCATCTGCTCATGGCTTGGAGTGAGGGTCACCTCTTAGTGGCTGAGTCCGGGGTGGGGGAAAGGCTGGGCATGTGATAGTTTCCACTAAATGTGTTTCTAAACTTCCAGCAGATGAGCGACAAGGAAAATGACTTCGTTGACAATATCATTGTTACTAAAGGTGGGTTTCAACACCTTCCTACTTCGAAATTATTACAAGGAGCCCTCCCTCTGATGCCCTGCAGAGACTGTGGTGAGATGGAGCTCCTCCCACAGAAAATGTAAAGTCACCTGTGACCTACAAAAGTCAGCATAGTCACAAATCCTGTTTTAAAATAGCCCACCAGAAACTCCCAGACAGCTGTAGAAAGTAGATCCAAAAGGAGGCAAAAGGAAGCAACCCTGTTGCCCTGATCCTGTGAAGAGCAGATGCCCCCCCATGCCTTACTCCACGTCTCTTTCCTACAGTGACTCCCTACCATTTTTCAATGAAAAATTTCAAAGATCTATAAAAGCTGAAAGGATTGTACAAGAATGCCCAAATACTCAACACTAGGTTCTACCACTGTTAAAGTTTTGCTGCATATTTTTTTTACCCTATGATTATCCATCCATCGTTATACATCCCATGTACTCCAAAGCCTGTCAGGTGCTGACAGCAGCACCTTCATTAAAGCGCAGTAGATCGCACAGTTTTAGCAAACCCATTTTTGTACTGTGTTTCTCTCTCTCTCTCTCTCTCTCTCTCACACACACACACACACACACACACAAAATACAAGCCCCACACTTAAGAACATTTTCTGTCCTTCGATTTTTCTTCTCCTCCCCTCCCCACCTTTGCTCCCACATGAGCTGCACCCCTGGGGACTGTTGGGGTCGATTCCACGTTAAAACATGTTAACCCCCTAGGCCTACCTGGGCCTACTTAGCCATAGTGACTCCATGTTGCCTAGGTAGACATTTTGTTGTTTAATAAATGCCTCAACAGTTATTGATATCAGTTCCAGGTAACTATTACTAAAACACACACCTAAAACAAGGCCATTTTGTTTATATCAGTTCCAGGTAACTATTACTAAAACACATACCTAAAACAAGGCCATTTTGTGGTTTAATAAACACCTCAACAGTTACTAGCATCGGTTCCAGGTAACCGTTACTAAAACACACAGGTAGGAGACATCCAATCAGCCAAAGCCACATACATAGATGTCTGCAATTGTGCCCTATAAAAACTAGCCTGTAAGACCAAGGGGCATCACTCTCTTCAGAGGCGGCCCTGGCTGGTCAGTCTGACTTCTAATGCTTGGCATAGAATAAAGCTTTACATAACTTTTACTTTGTCTCAGCCTCATTTCCCTGGCCGGTCAATCTAACTTCTAATGCTTGGCATAGAATAAGGTTTTGCGTAACTTTGTCTCAGTCTCATTCCTTTGATAACAGACCCAACATATGGGGGCTCGTCTGGGATCAAACAACGAGAACTGAGCCAGCATCAGAATTTCTGGGAAAAGCCTCCAGAGGTAAGATCTCCATATTCTGTGAGATCTGGTCTGTCTGGTTGTGGAGCTCCAGGGTATGGCCCACCGGGGAGAAGCTGGACACAGCCATGCTCCCCAGGGCTGGAGTGGATGTGGGGATGCCCCATCCCTCTTCTGGTAGATCGTCTGGTGGGTCCTAGGTCCTAGGACCCCCCTAGGTGGTCATCTGGGTCTGTACAGGGCCAGGTAACCCCCATCTGTAGGGAGCCGGGAAAACCCCCACCAGCGGGTGAGGACCGCTGGGTCTGTGTGTCTTTGTCTTGTCTTTTTGTTCTCTGTTTTGTTACTCGTTTCTAGGGGACCGAGAAAATCCACACTGGTGAATGTTTGTAGGGGACTGAGAAAATATCCACCAGCGGCAGGTTCTGGGTAAGGGCTGCTGGGTCTGTGGTTGTCTGTGTCTTGTCTTTTTGTTGTCTGTTGTGTTTGAAGAAATGGGACAACCAGAGAGTAAGGGGTCTCTGACTTTCATCTCTCTGTTCCTCCTAATAAATGTAGGACTTCTCCCTTGCTCATTTCTTATGTTAATGGCTATAACTGGAGCCAACTGTGGTTGGTCTAACTCGAGACAGAGACTTTAAGGAATATCCCCAAGGAGCTGCCAAAACTCCCTTTGTTTAGGGAAAGTTCCTTGCCTTCTCTGGCCCGACCTGGACTGCCTAGCCCCTCCTCCTTGCTGGTGAGGCCTTCTGGCAGCACTTTGTTTGTTCTGTCTCCTCCTCCTGTTTCTGCACCAGCTTGGGTGCAGCCTGCATAACTGACTTGTAGACCATCCTCGGTGCTTCCTGCACCACGGCTCCTTCTCTCTTCACTGTCAAGAAACAAAAAAAGCACCCCTGGACCTAACACCCCCCACTCCAGATCTTCCCACCCCGTGTCTCAGGCAAACATTAAAAGTGGAGTGGGTCCAGGTGAAACGTAAATCAGAATTTAAACTAAATTAAGTTTGTTGGTTTAATTAAAATAGACATGTCTTTAAAGTTACAGCAGTAAATGTGAAACTTCAAAGTTTACTGAATGTCAAATAAGCTCATGTTATTTGTTAAAATCTGTTAGCAAAGAAATAACTGAAATAATGATTAATTGTCTGTCTCAAAGCTTTAATAGGTAATTGTTAAAATAGCTTTCAAAGTCTTTAGTAACCTGGAACACTAAAGGTTTACTTGGATGACAAATGGACTTAAATTTGTTGGACATCTAACCAAATGGGATATCTTAACCAAAAGGGATAAAATACTAAAGCATTAATTACTGGAACCAGGTTTGTGCTTTTAACTTCTTACTGCAAAGAAACTAAAACTATTTAAATCTGTTGGTAAACAAGTTTTTTGTTTAACTGACTCATAAATTTGCCATCTACAGAATTCTGTTGTAACTGTTCACAATTGGTTAATACTTAGCCATCACTAGAGACTAAAGTGTTTCTAAGAATAAAAAATTCTACTAACTGTAACTAAGACTGATAAAAGTAGAAAAACAACCCTATATGTAAAAAGTAGGAGATACATTAAAAAAATACATTTTGTTAAAGAGAAAAGGTAATTTTTTCCTAAATAAGAAAAAATAATTTTTTTTAAATGGCTTGGGACAAAACCTAAATGCAAAAAAGTTGTAAAAGGTTTGTGAAGAAAAATCTTCAAAAAAGAAATTTTAGGTATGGTCAGGACAGACTAAAATTAAAATGAATTTTAAAATGTAGCACCTCAGAATAATAAATCACATGAAATGATTCCATGTATTCTAGACTACCAAAAGAAAATGCCATTAAGGTTTTTATTAAAAGTTTTAATGTTGTCTAAAAAACCAGAGGAAAAGCAGTTGACTGATAACTGATAGTAAGTTTAGAAAAATTGTACACACACAAAAAAAAGGGCTTAAGAGAGTAAAAAGTTTTGTCTTAAAATAAAAATATCTGGTTGCACCAGAACTTGAAAGAAAATAATAAAAACTAAACTTGAGGGTATTTAGTAAGTCATAAAAGGCTTGGGGAAAGTGACCTTTATTTGCTCTGGTTTATAGGTTTGAAAAAAAAACAATGAAATATGTTGGAAATTTAACCATATTAGATCAGTTTTGATGGATGTATTCACAAGAAGGAAAAAAAAAGACTAATAAATCTTTTCCTGTAAAATGTTTCTGTTCTTAAGAAAAAAGGACTAAAGCCCTATGTCATGGAAAATCTATATTGGTGGTCCACTCAAGTAAATGTTGACTATTACATAAACTAAACAAAACAAAACAAAACAAAACAAAACAAAAAAAAACTGTATAAAAAAATCTGCTTTTTTCTGTTCAAAAAAAACCCAAGGTTTTCTTAGATTAATTGATCTACTGTTAAGGAGAGAATATAAATGGTTTTCTCTTTGCCTGCCCAGAGAAACCAGTTTCTATATTTTGTTTTATCTGTAATCCTATTTAAGCATGTGCTTTAAAACTTAAATTTTAGCAATTGTCAACAAGATTTAAATTGTAAATAAGATCTCTTTGACTCATAAGGCTTTTCCTTGGTATGCTAATTACTCAAAAAATACTGCTAAACCACTAATAAACCTTGGGTTACACATGGGTAAATGCTATAACTATTAATAGAAATTCTATGCATTTCCTAATGTTTTAACCTTTTGATAAGGTCAACTTGATATTGTAATTATTGAAATGTTATGTGTCACAAAAGTAACCTAATTTTCTTGTCAGTTAAACTGTAAAACCATATCTATTTTGAATTTTTGTCATTTATAATTATTTTAATTTTCTTATAAAATAAATTCTGCCTTGAAGAAAATTCATATGGGAGACTTCCAGGACAAATACAGGTCTTCGATATGTTGAAATCCTGAAAGTGAAATGGATAAAAATTTCCAGAACTAACTAAAACTACATTCAAACTAAACCAGAATTAGTAACATGGGACCTCAATCCCCGGTGAATGAAGAACTACTGCCCAAAGGAACCCCCTGACTGGAACCAAACTCTGATATAGGTAAGGAGAGTCTGTTTCTACCGCCAGGCTCTGCAGGGAGGCCTCCATGCGACTGCAGGGAGACCCATAAATCTATCTAAGATAAGTGCGGTGACTCAAGATAAGGATGGGTCTCCGGGGCTCATGGAAGCCAATCAAATGTAGAGCCCGATCGACCCTGAGGCGCCCCCAAAATCAGAGGCAATAAATCTTGCCTTTGACAGTCAGTCAGCCCCAGATAGAAGGAGAAAACTTCAAAAAATTGAAGAAATTGAAGGGAAAAATTTGACTGAGTGAGTGGGAATAGCAGAGAAGGTGTTAACAACCGAGATACACAAGAAGATGAAAAACCGACTAGAAAAATAGTCAAAGTTTTGGCGTCACATGAGACGGGGGAAAAGCAAAGGAAAAGAGGTCAATAAAAAGGAAAAAGGTAAAAATGATCAATGAAACGAATCTGATCATAGACAGAGCCGATGAGAAGTCCTAGCTTCAGGTCAGTGTGCTTACTGCAAGGGAAGCGGACACTGGGCCGAGAAGTGGCCCCAGAAAGACGACGGCCACGCCGGCCACCAGAGACTGAAGGGACCATGGCTCAGAGCCCCTCCCTGAACCTCGGGTAAGAGCTGAGGTGGAGGAAAAATCAATTGACTTTTTGATGGACACGGGAGCCCCATTTCATCATTACTAGAGCCTATGAAAAAACTCTCTGAAGAGGAGGTCTGGGTACAGGGGCCAATGGCACAAAAAGACGTAAACAAACAACAGAAAGGACCTTAAATATGGCCTGTGTCTGTTCGCGTCCGGCAGTGCTCCCTGCCCTGGGAAGCAAAGGCAGGGATCTCCAGAGAACACACCTTTGCTCCCGTCAAAAGGCCCAAACTGGGGAGTCCCGACCCGGTCAGGACTTGTGGGAAGCTAACAAGTGGATTAAAGATATCCACCCGATGGCGCCTAACCCCTCTACCCTACTCTCCCTCCTGAGCCCCAAGAGAACCATGTACACTGTCTTAGATCTCAAGGATACAAGCGAGTCTCAGCCCCTCTTTGCTCTTGAGTGGTCCAACCCACAGAAAGTGTTCCAAGGTCAGCTCACCTGGACAAGAACAACGCCCGAGTGATGGGGTATCAGGCCCTCCTCCTCAACGAACCGAAAGTGACTCTCCGGTCCCCGGCGGTGCTAAATCCAGCCATGTTGCTGCCAGAGGAGCGGACTAACCACAGCACTTGCTAATAGCTGCTGAGGACTATGAGTCATGCTTGCGGGGGACAAGCCACTTATTTAGGCTTTGATCTCCAAGAAGGAGTGCGTTCACTGTGAGTCCAGGAAACAGGTAACCAACCGATACCCCTGCCCCACCCACGCTACTGCAGGGAGGTCCTAACCCAGGTCACAGGAATAAGGCCGGATCTCACAGACACTCCCCTCCCGGATGTGGAGATGACTTTGTTCACAGATGGGGGTAGCTACATGGCCGATGAAAAGAGGTATGCGGTGGCTGCAATGGTTTCTCCTGAGCAGGAACTCTGAAAGGCGGCCCTGCCACACATCTCTAGGAACAGCAGGTATGTCTTTGCTACTCTTCATATACGTGGGGCTATTTATAAAGAAAGTGGCCTATTAACAGCAAAAAAATAATAATAAAAATAAATAAATAAATAAATAAAAACCAAAAAAAAACTGGTTCTCCTACAGACTATTTGGAACCCAAAAGAGGTGGCCATTATGCATTGCCCGGGACACCAAAAGGGGACTGATCTGATTTCAAAAGAAAACCAATTAGCAGATCAACCAGCAGAGCAAGCAGCCAGAAAAATGGCTCAGGAACTGGTTACACTCCCAGCTCCAGCCCTACCAGAAAAACCAGATTATTTAGAGGAAGATTTAAAATATTTACAAAAATGGACTAAATTAAACTATAAAGGGGTTTGAGCTAAGACCAGGACAAAAAAAAAGTTAATTCTCCCTCAAAGACTAAAAAATAAAATAAAATAAAATAAATTAAAAAAATTAGTAAACCAAATACATCAGGGCACTCATTTAGGGACACAGAAACTGAAAAAACTCATGGGCAAGCAATTTCAGGTATCTAAATTAGGGCATATGGCTCAGGATATAGTTAATAGATGTGCTCAATGTCAGGCAGTAGAAGCGGGAAAACTAGGATGGAAAAAGCAAAAGAAAAAAGGGTTAAAAACTAGGAGTTTATTGGGAAGTGGATTTTACAAAAATCAAATAATATGTTAGTTTTTTGTAGATGCCTCTTCAGACGGAGTAAAAACTTCTTCTGCCAAGCATGGAACAGCAGAAATAGTAGCCAAAAACTACTAAAAAATTAATTCCTAGGTTTGGGTTGCCTCTTGTGATCGGGTCAGACAACGGCCCAGCATTTGTGAGTTCAGTCTCACGGGCATTGGCCAAGGCCGTGGGCACGGATTGAAAACTACACTGTGCCTACTGGCTCCAGAGTTCCGGACAGGTAGAGAGAGTGAGCCGGACTCTTCAGGAAACCTTGACAGAGTTAATTCTGAAAACTGGTGGTGGATGGATGGATCTCCTGGCCCTTCGCCCTCCTTAGGGCGCGATGTACACCCTACTTAAACAAGGTTACCCCATTTATTTTTTTTAAATTTTTTTAAAGATTTTATTTATTTATTTGACAGAGAGAGATCACAAGCAGGCAGAGAGGCAGGCAGAGAGAGAGAGGGGGAAGCAGACTCCCCTGCTGAGCAGAGAGCCTGATGCAGGACTCGATCCCAGGACCCTGAGATCATGACCTGAGCCGAAGGCAGCAGCTTAACCCACTGAGCCACCCAGGCGCCCCAAGGTTACCCCATTTAAAATAATGTTCGGGAGACCCCCTCCACTCTGCTCATGGCTACAAAAGGTTACCCTAACAAAAATGACTGATCAGTCTGTATTCCAGTCACTACAAGCACTACAGTCTGTCTGAAAAAGAGCCCATGCAGGGATCCAAACTGCCTACACTGAGATGAAAATGGAGGTAAATACCACATCCTTACCAACCCAAAGATTGGTTTGGATACGCCGCCAAGGAGTGAAAAACTTGAAGTCTCATTGGAAGGGACTGTTTACTGTCATCCTATAGAGGACCCGAGGGACTCCAGCATCTTACTACAGAAATAAAACGGACAAAACCTGTGGTTCCCATCCTAATTGCAGCACTAACTGATTCTTTAAAAAGTCAAAGAATTGACTAATCTCCAAAGAAAAGGTGGGGGGGTGTTGGGGTCGATTCCACGTTAACCCCCTAGGGCCTGCCTGGGCCTACTTAGCCATAGTGACTCCATGTTGCCTAGGTAGACATTTTGTTGTTTAATAAATGCCTCAACAGTTATTGATATCAGTTCCAGGTAACTATTACTAAAACACATACCTAAAACAAGGCCATTTTGTGGTTTAATAAACACCTCAACAGTTACTAGCATCAGTTCCAGGTAACCGTTACTAAAACACACAGGTAGGAGACATCCCATCAGCCAAAGCCACATACATAGATGTCTGCAGTTGTGCCCTATAAAAACTAGCCTGTAAGACCAAGGGGTGTCGCTCTCTTCGGAGGCAGCCCTGGCCGGTCAGTCGGACTTCTAATGCTTGGCATAGAATAAGGCTTTGCGTAACTTTGTCTCAGTCTCGTTCCTTTGATAACGGACCCAACAGGGACCAAGCAAATGCTTCAGATCAGTCGAACAAGCCATCCCAAGCACTTTCTGACCCTCCTTTTGGCTCTCCTCCTTGATTCAGACCCCCTGCCCTATGGCTCTGAGCTCACCTTTAGCATCAGGGAGCCCTCTGGGTGGATGGCAGTGGTGGAACAGGGACTCGGGCACTTCTGGAGTGGCCGGGGATCCTTGTGTTCTTCTCTGCAGGCATGAGGCAAAAGGAAGGAAAGACTCCTCTCAGCAAAGAAGAGCCCTGCCTTGGGCAGTGAGCTCAGAGCGTGCCCCTGAGGCTGCCCAATGCCATTCACTCGCCATTATTGGGACGCCCTCATCTGCAAAGCCTCTGAGCCAGCAGCTCTTGGGAGGTTGTCTTTGTGCTCCGGGGTGGACTACACAATGTGAGGAACCCTGCAACAGCTCCACCGGTAAAGGTCTCTAAGCGCTTGCCAGCGAGAGGCCACAGAGTCACTCCTCTGGCTGTGGTGCCCCACCCTGGACCCCTGCGTTCACGAGCCTGCGGGGGCAGCAGGGCTGAGTTATGAGTGGACAAAGGATGGGCCTTGGAGCCCACAGCATTCCGGGCTCCTTTGTGGTAGCAGCTCTAGAAAACGAGTGCAGGAGATGGTCCTTGGTTATCCAAGTATGTCCAGTGTAATCTCACAAACCCCTACAAGCTGAGAAATGAGGAAGAGGAGGAAGTCCAAGAGATCTGAAATGTGAAAAGACCAGACCCCGTTATCACTAGAGACCGCAGGGCAATGTGGAAACTGTGGGAAAACAACAAATCTGCATTCCGAGTCAGCCTAGAAGCAATTCTTCCCCAGAATTCTTTCCCTCCAGAAAGGAAAGCTGACCTGGTGAACCCTGGTGGCGCCTCCAGAGGCACCAGGCACGGACCCCAGTGCACTTGCCCAGGCACGTGATCCACGCACACCTGGAGATCATGAGTCTTGCTTCAAGCCACTAGATCTGTGCCTATTTGTCATGCAGCAATAGAACATTGATACAAACCCCTTGGTGGACAGTAGCGGAGCGGAACACCTGAGAAATGAGGCAAGAGAGGGCTTTATACATATGATCCTCCCTCCACAGCCGATGAGCAGTCAGAGGACACACTCCCAACAAGCTGATCTGATAAGCACTAGTAGAGAAAAGCACTCGGGAAAGCCCTCCACAGAGTTCTAGAGCCCCAACATGCGGCAGCCGCCGGCCGGCTCGGAGTCGGCGTGGGTCGGCATCCGGTCGAGGGATTTGAACACAGTCCTTGATCCCCAGGGGCGGGCACGCGGACACACTGCAGCTCTGTCGGGAGCAGAAGGCCGGCGGGGTCCGGGCAGGGGCTCCTCGCGGCCAGGGCGCCCCGGGACGCTCGTGCGCTAGAGCAAGGCCGCCGCTCCCCGCCGCCCGCGCCCCGCCGTCCGCCCGACGCCTCCGCCACCAGGGGCCCGGCGGCAGGAGCGCGGCGCCTTCTCCCCCGGACGCGACGACACCGGCGGTCATTCTCCCCATGACCGGGGAACGCCCTTCGCAGACCGAGTCTTCCCCTTTTAACCGCGCGGCTGGCACGTGGAAGGTCCGCGCAGGGCGGCCGGGGCTGCACGACACGGTCACGGCTTGCGCGTGGCGCACCGAGGCACGCGACCGAGTCACTCGGAAGACACCGCCGCGCGCGAGGGGCGGCCAGAAGCGGCGGGTCCCCGCCCCCGGCCCTCCGGGACGCGACCCCTCGCCGCACCGCCGGCACTTCCGGCCGCTCCCCCGGGGGAGACCGACTTCCGGCCGGGGGCGCCGCGCTGTGACCCCGTGACCCCGGGCCTCGCGCCTGCTCCCGCCCGGGGAACGCCTCGGGAAGCCCCGCTTCGACCCCCGCGTGTCTCGGAAGCGCACGAAGCGGTTCTAGGGTCCGTGCGGGAAAGTAAAGCGGGAACGAGTCGCCCAGAGCCGCGGAGCGCGAACGGCCGGGGGCGGGGACGCAGGGGCGCGGCGGGCGGGGTCGGGGACCGGCCGGAAGCGGGTCTCCCTCCCGGGAGCGGCCGGAAGCGGGTCTCCCCCCGGGAGCGGGGCCGCGCGCCCTCGCTCGGTGACGAACCGGCAGCGCCCCGCCCTCGGGAGCACGGACGCGGGTGAGGGTCGCGGGGGCACGGAGGAAGGTGGTTTTCCGGCCGGGCGGCGGCGCGGGCGCCTGCGGCTCCCCTGCGGCTCCCCTGCGGCTGACCTGCGGGTCCCCTGCGGCTCCCCTGCGGCTCCCCTGCGGCTGACCTGCGGCTCCCCTGCGGCTCCCCTGCGTGCGGACGGACGCCTCGGCTCGCGGCGGGCGACCCCCAGAGAGCGGGCCCAGGGCCGACGGGGCGGGAGTCGGTTACTAGTTAACTCTGAGCGGCGGCACCTCGCAGGCCCCTGGTCCCGGGGAGTGTCGCACTGGGTCGGGACCCGTGTTTTCACTTCTGTGGGGTCAGAAACTGGGGGCGGGGTGGCTGACCTCAGCGGTAAGTGGGGGTTTCCCTTCTCCGAGAGATTCTACTGGACGCGGAGAACGAGCACAAGCAGGGGAGCGGCGGAGAGAGCAGCTGAGCGAGGAGCACCAGGCGGGACTCGATCCCAGGACCCCTAGATCATGCCGTGAGCCGAGGCCGCTGCTTAATAGACGGAGCCACCCAGACACCCCTAGATTCTACTTTTTAAGAAAATGACGAGCCGCTTCTCAGGGCGACCTAACTGGACTCCCCACCGGCGCTGTGTGACCTCGGCAGCCTCCGCGCCCCGTTCGTCCTGGGCGCAGCCGCTCTAGTGCTGGAAGGGTCCCTGCGCGCCGTCCTTTCCTGGGCTTGTTCGCCGCCCATCGGCCCTCCTCACTGAAGAGCTGGTTCAAACCTTTTGCCCATTTAAAAAATTAAAGCGCTGGGTCATTATCGAAAGTTCTTTATATATTCTGGACACCGTTATATGACTTATATTCATGTCTGTGGCTTATATTTTCATTTTCTGAATGGTGACCTTTAGAAAAGCAAATGTTTTTAGTTTCTATGAGAACCAGGTGCAGAAATATGTGGGCCTCAAAGGAGTCCGCCCTGCTAGCTGGATTCTATGGATAGTGAATGTAGAGATGTCGCACGCACACGCACGCACACTGCGTCGCACGCCATGCAGACTCACATATACAGACACACACACAGAACACTGAGCCCACACACAAAGCTCTGTGCTTGAGAAGTCCCAGCTACAAGGTGACCCTGGGCGTTGTCCCAGGCCTAGATAATATGAGTGGTGAAGAAGAGGGGCACCTCGGTACCTGTGGGAGTCTCGTTTGGACGGACAGCTCTTCCTTCTCTGCTGCAGCTCTTGGAGTCTGTTGCTGGCGGCCCTGTGTCATGTAGTCAAACGTGCTCAGCTTCTTGGCCACTGGACAGGAGAGTGAAGGAAACACAGTTGGGATTACACAAGCAAGCAGAGTGGCCCACATGCCACAACCTGGCCTTCCAGGGCTCCCCCAGGGTGCTGGGAGCTGCTGCTTAACCTGGAACACTGGGGGGGGGGGTGCTGGATGGCCACTCCAGACCTTGTCTGGCCTGTGGGCAGCAGACAGCAGTTCCTTACACCCCCAAGGCCTGGGGTCCCCCCACCCTGGGAGCAGCTGCCCTGCCTCCTTCCCAGGCCTCTAAAGTCCATGTGGACTGACACTGAGGGCTGTGCCCAGCGCAGCTAGGCCGGGCCACTGGCTCCAGCATCGTGGCAGTGGCACCCCAGGTTGCTGAAAGAACATCTCCGAGCTCTCGGCAGCACGGTTCGTGAAATGGGCCCCTTTCAGCCACGCACCTCAGGGGAGGTGCCCAACTTCCCATTACTCTTTTCCTAAAACCAACAAACATGACAGATGGTTTCTATTTATTTCCGGAAAGTGAGAAAGCCCACCTACAGAAGCCTATTTGCAGCTCGAGGAGCAGCCGGAGGGCGGGCCACTCCCCACGCCCTGTGGAGCCCCCAGAGGCTGCTTCCCGGGTGGGGTGAGTGCAGGCAGGGCAGAGCCCATCCCCTTCCCTGGTGGCTTGTGCGAGCGCTTCTGCTTTTGTTTGCTTTGGCTTCTCTTTCTCAATTAACTCCTCCTGGCTCCTGCTGCATTCTTCACACTCCCTCAGAACCTGTGTCGGCTTGAGGGTGCAGAGCTGCCCTGGGCTACATGCTAACGAAAACTCTCGGCCCTTCACCCGGATTTGCCCCGTCACCATCCCCGTCGGAGGGTAAGCACACGCTGTGTGTCTGCCCGAGCTCACACTCCTCTGAGTTTTGTGGCACACTTTCATCTGACAGTAACAAGAGGAGCGGCCGTTGAGGAAGCGAGGCCAGAGCACAGTGTGCACCGAGAGTCCCTCGTGTTCGCTCTGGCCTTACGAGGCTCTAGCATGGGAGCTCAGGGACGCTGGCCTTCGGGAGGCTCTCCCCCACCTGTGTGAAGGTGGCTTTCCCTAACCCCTGCTGCTGGCACTCCCGCACGTCCTTCCGGGACAGCTTGCCCTCGCCAGCGTCCCCACTCCTCCTCTTGTACTGCAGACTCGTCTGGGTGTCCTTTTCCCAAGCTTCAAAGTGGAGCATCTAGCTGCCAGCTCCAGGCCCCCACCTCAGGGCATTCATGTGGTCCCACCCTCTGGAGGGCAGGCTGACCCCAGCGCCTTGCAGTAGAGGTGATGGGGTGTCACTCCCATGACTGTGCTACAAAAGGCCGGCTCTGCCTTGCTCTCTTGCCTGCTCCGGTGAAGCCCGCTGCCCTGTTGGACGCTCTGTTGAGCTGGAGCGTCTGCACAACAAGGACTGGCAGGAGGCACTGGCTACCAACTCACAAGGAGCCAAGGTCAGGAGCTGACCTGCCACTGCCCTGGTGATGACCCTAGAAGTGAATTGTCCCCTGTTGGATGAGACCGCAGCCCCTCCTGGCACATGAACGAAGGGACAAGGGACCCACAGAAACTGCCAGGCACTAAGACTGTTGTCTCAAGTGCCTACATTTTGGGGTAATTTTACTGTGACTAACAAGAGCTAATATCCCCACTTTGTTCCGGAGGTCTGATCTCTGATGTCCAAATCCCCTATCTGCAACACCTTGAGCCCTAAGCTCAGTGTGCTTCTCCCTTCCAGGGGTCTCCGGTGCATGCCACCATAGTGAGTATGGCACCACTATGCTCCTGGGTGCCTGAGCTAGAGCCTCTTGGTCCTTGTCCCCAGATCGCAGGTGACCAGGAGCCCTGTGGACTTGTCCTCCAGTCTTGCATCTGCCCATCCTGATTGGCTGCAGCAGGCTTCTGGACCTGCCCGACTAGCCACCTGCTGGCTATCATGTATGCTGTGACTGTGTCCCCAAATGCACCCCATCCCCTTGGCCAGTGTGTGGAAGCTTTAAGAAGGGCCTGAGTCGATCTGGCCCTGGCTCCGCAGAGGACGCAAGGATAGTCCCTGCACCAGACCGGCTCCAACGGCCGCATGGGCCCCACCAGTGCTGGCCTCTCCTACATCCAGGCCACAGTCTGTCACCTGCATTCAAGGGAGGGCTTCGTGGGGTGCAGACGTCCTGCTCCTGTGTCAGGGAGCGGTGGAGCCACAGCATGCAGTGCCATGTGGACACCAGAAAACCACCCGTCTCCCCGCGGCGAGGTTGGCCAGCAGAAACTCCGGCCCTGGTTGGCTGTTTCTCATTGTTAGGATTTGGTGCTTTTCTAAATCCCCCGTTCTTTTCTCAAAGTGCCCTGTTCCTGCCTCAGATTCCACTCCTTCATCTCTGAACCTTCTAACTCGAGGTCCCTGCAGGTCTCAGAACACAACCAGCCCTGCTGTCCCTTGAGGGGTGTCTCTTCTCGACTTGTCTTTTGTGCTCCTCTCTGGCAGCGGCCAGCTGAGCCATCATCTGCCTTGGCACAGGCAGACATAGGGGCTGGGACACGTACTTAGATACAGATGGAAGACAAGCAGGTGCCCCAGCAGCAGGAGGCCGATGACGTCCAACAGCAGCACCAACACCCCAATGCCCAGGACCACGGGAGTCTTCACCTTTACAGGGAAAAGGGGGAGGAACAGCAGCCAGGTGTTCTTGTCGGAGACCTCTGTGGAGGCAAGGGAGACACGCACGGTGTCCGGCACCCAGGGCACGGCTGCGCCTCTCCTCAGCAGACAGCGCGGTGGCAGGAGGAGAAAACGAGCCCCAGGGAGCCCCTCTTCCTCGCCCGCGCATGCCCTGCCTTACCTAAGTGCCCTCGCAGCTCTCTGCCATCCCACTTTACGGGCGGGAGGAGGGGGACCAAGTGTCCAGGTCCCAGAGCCTGGCCCCGTGCCCGTCTCCCACACCCAACCTGCCCGCCAGCCAGATCCTCGTTGGTCCTTGCCAGACTGTCCCCTCAACCAGCCAGGCTCGCTCTCCCAGAGACCCTGAAGGCCGCAGCCAGCACCTCGGGGCATTTCCGGAGCATGGTCGCCTGCACTGCGGAACTACGTGTTATTAAGGAAAGCGCTGAGGGTTCTGGAGGCAGATTCCCGGAGACGGAATTCTGGCTGAAATGCCCTGACTCCGGGCCCTTGTGTGGAGACCCAGGCGGCGGCGGCGGCGGCCAGGCCTGTGCTGCGTCACTGCACGCCACGGCGGCTGCAGAGCCTGTGCGTGGAGCTGGCCGACCCCACGCTTGTCCCGTCAGCTGGTGACGTTTTGATGACTTCCCACCAATAACAGCAGTCTCCCAGGGAACTGGCGGTGATGCAGCCCCGTGGAATCTTCCGGAACAGCACACCCCACCCAGATCATCGCCTCATTCCTCAGGCATTCTCACATGTAGCTGGTCCCGTTGTGGCTCCAGAGCCAGCAAGTCCCAGAGAGAAGCCAGGGTCACTTGGCCTCTGTGCACCTGCTGCGGCCAGAGAGGCTGCTGGGCTCCGGCAGTCACCCCACCGTCTGTCCGCACAGCTCACTGCAGCACGGCCCGGCTAATGCCCAGGACGGGAGGCGCCAAGGTGCTGCTGGGGCACTTGGCTGCACAGAGGTCGCCGCTCTCCAGGTGCAAGCCACGTTTTGGAGCGTGGGGGGCACTGAGCGACCCCGTGGTGGGGAGGGCCTTCACGTGGAACTCCCGTGCCCAGCCTTGACTGCTCTGGAGGCTGCGCGTGGAGACTAGGAAGGATGGCAGGCGGGGCGCCCCAGCTGGCTGTGCCCGGAGCCTGAGCAGCTGGTCTGCTGAGTGGCTCCCGGCCTCGCCAAGGCCCCGCTGCTCCGTTGTACCACAGAAAGGACCCAGATGCGTTTCCAGGCAGAGGCAGATCAGACAGTCCATGCCGCAAGGGCTTGGCTCTAGCCAGGGGCTGTGTGGGCCTCGGGGCGAGGGTGCATGGGGCACAGTGCCACCAGGAAGAGGCACAGGGCAGCCAGGCTCTGCACTGGACGACAGCGGGAGCCCTCCAACGGCACAGGCTCTGGAGGAGGGAGATGTGGGGTCATCACTGGCCCCGTGGGCTGGCTGGCCGCTCACTCCACTGGGAGGAGGGCGCTGTCCAGACCTGCTCCGGAGCCCGAGGCTGGGCCTGGCAGCAATGTTAGAGCCTGGGCAGAGTGGGGGGTCCTGGGATGTTCTGAGCTGAGTGACAAGGTCCTCTGTTCTGCTCTACATGCTGGGCCATGATGCGCTCTGGAGAGAGGCCTGGGCTGAGACAGGCAGCCTTGGTCTGCGCCCTAAGGGCTTAGGTCCCCCAACACTCCAGACAGATGCAGGTGGTCCTCTGGGGGTCCCCCCTGCGTCCGTATCCGGGCCACACACTTGCCAGGTGACACAACAGAGATGCTGTGTGGAGGTCAGGGTGTGGCGGGTCCCAGCTCCCTCCAAGGCTGTGGGGGCCAATCTGTCCTGAATCCCAGCTCCTGGGGCTCCAGGCACCCCTGGGCTGTGGCTGTGTCCCTTGTCTCATAAAGACGTTCTGCACAGACCCAGCACCTCGCTGCACACACTCCTGGGTATTCTTCAAGATCCTTTCCCCGAGTAAGGTCACACTCACGGGTCCGGGGGTAAGATCATGGGCGTATCTTTGAGGCCACATCCAATCTCACATCTGTTCCTAAGGCTGGGCTCCTGCCCCCACTTAGCAGAGACCTGCATCACATGTCACCCAGAACCTATCCCTGGGCAGCCCTGTCCTCCCCAGCCCTACCCTGCTCCCCACCCAGACCAACTGCAGGGCGCCGGGGAGGAGGGCTCCTCTCCAATGCCTGGGGTGGCCTGGGAGCCTGGCCCCTGAGCACCCGCAGGTCCCGCACCCCCTCCTGGTGCCGGGGGCCGCTGCCCTCCTACCCGGCCACGCCGCTCACCCAGCGGGGGCCGGGCCGGGCTGGCGCCCCCCCCGGAAGGAAGGCTTTTACCCCAAAGATGGCTGGAGGTACAAGCTAACACTTGTGAGTGACCCAAGAGGGAGCACCGTCACAGAGGAGATGCTGTGTACTTTTGTAGCAGGGGTGCGTGCGGAGCTCCGCCGGGTCGATGAAGAACTGGATGGAGACGTAGAGCAGGACGGCCGTGAGGCAGAGCAGCCCGGCCAAGGCAGAGGCCACAGAGAGGAAGAAGTACCTGTGGGAGAGGCGGGGTCAGTGCCGGGCTCAGGGCCGGAGGACCCGCAGCCAGGAAGTGCGGCAAGTGGTGAGGGGTGGCCTGGCCCTGAACCCAGGACCCTGCCTTCTCCTGTCTCCTGCCCCTGAGCCTCGTGGGAGCTCTCCGGGGGACACCACCGCTTTGCGGCTGTCCTGATGGCACCTCCATTTCCTGTGCCTTGGGATCCTCACGTGTGCCCCCTAGAACCCCCTGAGGCGGAGAGGAGGGGCCGCCTGGCTTGTGGCAGGGACACAGAGGCTCTGGGCCCGGTGGGGCGGGCACCGGATCCCACCACAGCATGGCCGCCACTCCCGCAGTGACAGAACTGCGGAAAGTGAGCCTCGTGGCCTCAGCCTGGAGTTGGGGTAATGACG